>NW_007251414.1:687817-697787 GCF_000164805.1 Carlito syrichta | reverse complement strand
TTTTTTGAGTTGGAGTCTCACTCTGTTGCCCAGGCTGGAGTGTAGTGGCACACTCATGGCTACCCCAGCATCAACCTGCTGGGTTCAGGCAATACTTCAACCTCAGCCTTTCAAGTAGCCAGAACTAAAGGCATGTGTTACCATACCCAACTAATATTTTTGATTTATTGTAAAGATGAGGTCTCACCAAGTTGCCCAGGTTGGTTTCAAACTCCTGGGCTCAAGAAATTCCCTCACCTCAGTTTCCCAAAGTGCTGGGATTACAGGCTTGAGCCACTGCAGACCAACCTATTGCTTTTAACTACAAAAATTTTAAAACTCTGGCCAAGCACAATGGCTCATGTCTATAATACCAGCACTTTGCGAGGCTGACAAGAGGGGATTGCTTGATCCCAGGAGTTTGAAACCAGCTTAGGCAACATAGTGAGACCTTGTCTATACAACAAATAAAAACATTACCTGGGTATGGTGGTGCATGCCTGTAGTCCCAGCTACTCAGGAAGCTGAGATGGGAAGATCACTTGAGCCCAAGTGACGGAGGTTGCAGTGGGCCATGATCATGGCCACTGCACTCCGGCCTGGGTGATAGAGTGAGACTGACTCAAAAAAAAAAAATTCCATATGTGGCTCACATTGTATTTCTTTCTTTTTTTTTTTGAATTGGAGTCTCACTCTGTCACCCACACTGGAGTGCAGTGGCCACTCCCAGCCACCACAGCCTCAACCTGCTGGGCTCCGGTGATCCTTCTGCCTCAGTCTTCCAAGTAGCCGGAATTACAGGCGTGCGCTACCACACCCGGCTAATTTTTTATTTATTGTAGAGATGAGGTCTCACCAAGTTGCCAGGCGGGTCTTGAATGTGTGGGCTCAGGCAATCCACTCACCTCAGCCTCCCAAGGCGCGGGATTACAAGTTGAGCCACTGAGCCCACCTTCACATTATATTTCTACTGAACAGTGCTGCCCTATAGTATAGTTCCCAAAGCCTTACTGGCCACCTTGGCTGGGCTGGTATATATGCTGTATCCTGAACTCACATACACATAAACATACAGAACGCTATATTCTGAACACACACGCACACGCACACACGCACACACACACACACAAGGTTGCTTAGCTTAAAGCACTTTACCCTCTGCTGCCACCACCTGTTATCATGTTGCCCAGCCTTTAAGATCCATCTTGAGATATAACAGACAACTGCCAGCCTTTATTAAGAGACGATTCCATATCAACTAAAGAAATGGGGCCAGTCGAGGTTGCGGTAGCCGAGAGCATGCCACTGCCCTCCAGCCTGGGTGGCAGAGTGAGACTTCAACTCAAAAAAAAAAGAAAGAAATGGGACCAGTCATTCATTTGTTGATTACATTTAACTACCACAAGTTGATTGTGTTCAAGGTCTAAGCTGGACACTGCAGAGACACACATGAGTCCCTTTCTTTAGATTAGAGTCAGATGTTCAGTGGAACATCTGAAAGAGATGTAGAAGACGGGTACATTTTCATCCAGGAGAAGGTGGGGAAAGGCATTTTGGTTTAGACAGAACCACTTGCCAAAAGCAGGTATACCAAGCTGCAGGCTCTAAAATCCCAATTGGGGATGGGAAGTGGGGATTAGCCTGGATGAAAGCAGGGGTCTCCAGTGTATAGTGTAAGCCTGCAGCAGCCTTTGCCGATCTCTGAGTAGGAGAAGGGTGCTAGAGAGGGAAGAACCCCTTAGGGCAGGTAATGGGGACCTGAGCTAGAGAACCATGAGCTTGGACTAGGAAAGAAGGTGCCAAGAATGAAGAAGAGGGGTTGGATATGCCAGTCAGAGGATAAGGTTACAGGAGGGAGAACCGGTGTGTAGAGATGGAAGATTATTCTTTTGTTTTGGGGTCAGAGTCTCACTCTGTCACCCAGGCTGGGATGCAGCAGCACACTGCTCACAGCCACCACAGTCTTGCCCTGCTGGACTCCTACAATCCTCCCACTTCAGCCTTCCAAGTAGCTGAAACCACAGGCACACTCCACCATGCCCAGCTAATTATTTTATTTATTGTAGAGACGTGGTCTCACCAAGTTACCCAGGCAACTCTTGAACCTGTGGGATCAGGTAATCCTCTCGCCTCAGCCTCCCAAAGTGCTGGGATTACAGACTTGAGCCACTGCGCCTGACCAGAAGATTATTCTTAGGTAGGTTGAGTCTAACTTGGAAAGTCCAAAATGAGTTGAAAAATTAACAGGAATAAATGGATAATTCTGTATCAGGATAAAAAAGTCCCCTTTCCCCAAACCCAAATGCATAAAAAAAAAAAAGATGTAACAGCTGCCCCTCATTAATAAGTCTAGGGACTAAGTTGCCTGAGTGGGAAACTGGCACCTGGCCTGCTGGCCTTGCAAGATTAGGGGAACTGCTGGCATCAGTGGGCACAGGATTATTTCTGGTTTTTTGGTTTTTGTTTTGAGTCAGAGTCTCACTCTATCACCCAGGCTGGAGTGCAGTGGCATGCTCCTGGCCACCACAGCCTCGACCTGCTGGTCTCCGGCGATCCTTCCGCCTCAGCCTTCCACGTAGCCAGAACTACAGATGAACATTACCATGCCCGGCTAATTTTTGATTTATTGTAGAGACAAGGTCTTGCCAAGTTGCCAGGGTGGGTCTCAAACCTGTGGGCTCAGGCAATCCTCTTACCTCAGCCTCCCAAAGTACTGGGATTACAGGTTGAGCCACCAAGCCCGGCCTATTTCTATTTTTGACAAGGTGAGTCTGAGGTTCCTAGGGACATCCAGATCAAGAACTCCAGCAGGTAGCTCAAGAGTTGCCAGAGACAAATGGCAAACTCTGTAGCCGGAAAACATGTCCACAATGAGGGAGGTCATGGTCTCCAGAGGCAGGATCACCCTCAAGCCTTCTGCTTACTTCTGGGTGCCACACTTTGATAAGAACATGATAAAACTGGGACCTGTCCAGAAGTGGACAGAAATGAACCGTGTGACCATGTTTTGTGGAAAGTGTTTGAAGGAATCTCAAATGATTGACTTGAAGAAAAGAAAAGGCAGTAAAAGCTCACTCTGTCATATGAAAGTGGAATTAGATTCGACCGGTGACATGAAGAGGTAGACCCAGAGCAAAAGGACAGACGTTACAAGGAGGCAAACTGCAACTCAAGTTGAGGAATCTCTGGTCTGCCCTTGGGATGGGATCATCTTCTCCTCACCAAAGACATTAAAGCACAGACCGAACAACCCTGGGGGAAGCTCTGGAAGGGACTGATGCATATGACAGGGAACTAGACAACAGTCAGATGTTCCTATAAGTCCTATGACCCCATGAGAGGAAGCAGATTGAAGCAACAAATATAAGATCAAGAGCTGCCAGTAGAGAGCAGGCCAGTGAAGCCAGATATTGGGAAGATGACCAAAACACAGATTGTGGTGAGACAAAATAAATAAACTGCAGAAAGAATCCTATATCAAATGAGAGAAAAGAAGCTGGTGGACAAAGAGAAGGCACAAAGGAATGGGAACAAAATTAAGGGTGTCATATAAGGATATGTAACATACAAGGATATGAATCTCATCAAGAAAAAATTAATTTAAAAAAAGAGTGTTGAGTAATTGCCACGCTACTCAAAATAGCAGAAACATGGAACCAATCCTACTGCCCATCAAAAGTAGACTGAATAAAGAAAATGTGGTATATACACACTGGAATATTATGTGGCCTTAAAGAAGGACAAAATCATGGACTTCTCAGCAAATGGAATGAAGTTGGAGACAATCATTCTTAGTGATCTATCACAAAAACAAAGAATTGAATGCCACATATTTTCACATAGCTGGGACCTAACATTCGTCACAATAGCACAAGGGAAGGATCGGCAGTGTCAAGACACTGCCAAGGGAGGGAGGATGGCGGGGGAGGTACATAACAACATAAAGGGCACCTGATCCTAAACCAGAGGAAGTGATGGCCAATTAGAGACCCAAATTTCACCTGCACATACATTACTTATGTACCTAATCCTGACTTGTGACCTACATCTGTATAATAAAATAGTTAAAATAAAGAGTGTCAGATAACAAAAGACAAGGGAGGGGAGGTTTTATTGAAGTATAACCAAATACAGTAAGGTGTACAAGTCTAAAGTGAAAAGTGCTGTTAAAAAAATATTTGCATACTCCAAGTTCATAAATCTAGTCTCATATTTTCTTCTAGAAGACTTAAAGATATTCATATTTAAGTCTATGCTCCATTATGAAATCATTTTTGTGTGTGGATAAGAATCAAGCTTCGGAGTTACACCTTCGGGTCCCCTCCCACTGTGGGAGCTTTTCTAAAAAAGAAAAGAATCAAGCTTAATTTCTTTCCTTATGAATTTCCAAGTGACTAGTGCTATCTGTGGAAAAGACTCTTTTACTCCACTTAATTGGAGTGCAGCCTTAGTTGTAAGTCAAGAGACTGCATATTTTACAGGTCTGTCTCTGGACTCTTCCTTCCATTCCACTGATTTATTTGTCCATTTTTTTCCCTAAAGTCACAATCTTAATTCTTTAGCTTTACAGCAAGTCTTGATCATTGTTGATGTCGGACCTCCAGATTTGTTGCTGTTCTTAAATATTGCTTTGGATATTATAATTGCTTTTCATTTCCTTCTAAATTTTGGAATCAAATTGTCAAGTTTTTTTTAGAAAAAACTGCTGAAACTTTCATTGGAATTTGAATGAATCTATAGGTCATTTTGGGGAGAACTGACATCTTTAAAACATTGAGCAGGCCAATCTATGAACATGGTATAGTCTTCTTTATTTTATTTTATTTATTTATTTATTTTACTGTCTTGTGGCTTTTCAGTGTGGTATTCTTACACATGTATTGCTAAATTTATTCCTAGGTACTTGATTTTTTTTTATGGTATTGTAAATTGTGTTTCTATTTAACTTTCTAATTGTTGCTAGTGTATTAGCAGCTGAATAACAATCATTTAAATTCTTATTTTCTAATTTTAATGATTTTTATTTCTTTTTCTTGCCTTAGTTGGATAAGTACCATGTTGGATAAGGGTGATAGAGTGATGGTTGATATGAGGTGAGTGAATAGGAGTGATAAGACATGCTTATCTTGTTCTCTGCTTCAGAGTGAAAGCAACAGATATTTCACCATGAAACATAGCTTGTACTTAAGCAGATTAAAGTGTAAACTTTTAATCTTAGTTTACTGAGATCAGACTAGGTATTTTTCATGTAAATGTTAAATTCTATAATAGAAACTTGATAAATGATGGGGAAATGTCAGTAAGAGAGCACAGTACACTGTTGCTTGGGAACAGTCCTTCTCTCTTTGGAAAAGCTCATCACCTAGGGCAGATTAAGAAGACCTGGAATCAGTCAGGTTCGGCAGCTCAGCCTGTAATCCCAGCACTTTGGGAGGCCAAGGTGAGTGGATTGCCTGAACCCCAGGGTTCAAGACCTGCCCAGGTGACGTGGCGAGACTTCATCTCTACAATAAATCAAAAATTAGCCGGGCGTGGTAGCACACACCTGTAGTTACAGCTACTTGGAAGGCTGAGGTGGAAGGATCGCCGGAGCCCAGCAGGTCAAGGCTGAGGTGGCCGGGAGCAGCCACTGCACTCCAGTCTGGGCGACAGAGTGAGACTCCAACTCAAAAAAAAAAAAAGAAGATCCCCAAGCTTGGGCTCAGTGGCTCAGCCTGTAATCCCAGCACTTTGGGAGGCCAAGGTGAGTGGATTGCCTGAACCCCAGGGTTCAAGACCTGCCCAGGTGACGTGGCGAGACTTCATCTCTACAATAAATCAAAAATTAGCCGGGCGTGGTAGCACACACCTGTAGTTACAGCTACTTGGAAGGCTGAGGTGGAAGGATCGCCGGAGCCCAGCAGGTCAAGGCTGAGGTGGCCGGGAGCAGCCACTGCACTCCAGTCTGGGCGACAGAGTGAGACTCCAACTCAAAAAAAAAAAAAGAAGATCCCCAAGCTTGGGCTCAGTGGCTCAGCCTGTAATCCCAGCACTTTGGGAGGCCAAGGTGAGTGGATTGCCTGAACCCCAGGGTTCAAGACCTGCCCAGGTGACGTGGCGAGACTTCATCTCTACAATAAATCAAAAATTAGCCGGGCGTGGTAGCACACACCTGTAGTTACAGCTACTTGGAAGGCTGAGGTGGAAGGATCGCCGGAGCCCAGCAGGTCAAGGCTGAGGTGGCCGGGAGCAGCCACTGCACTCCAGTCTGGGCGACAGAGTGAGACTCCAACTCAAAAAAAAAAAAAGAAGATCCCCAAGCTTGGGCTCAGTGGCTCAGCCTGTAATCCCAGCACTTTGGGAGGCCAAGGTGAGTGGATTGCCTGAACCCCAGGGTTCAAGACCTGCCCAGGTGACGTGGCGAGACTTCATCTCTACAATAAATCAAAAATTAGCCGGGCGTGGTAGCACACACCTGTAGTTACAGCTACTTGGAAGGCTGAGGTGGAAGGATCGCCGGAGCCCAGCAGGTCAAGGCTGAGGTGGCCGGGAGCAGCCACTGCACTCCAGTCTGGGCGACAGAGTGAGACTCCAACTCAAAAAAAAAAAAAGAAGATCCCCAAGCTTGGGCTCAGTGGCTCAGCCTGTAATCCCAGCACTTTGGGAGGCCAAGGTGAGTGGATTGCCTGAACCCCAGGGTTCAAGACCTGCCCAGGTGACGTGGCGAGACTTCATCTCTACAATAAATCAAAAATTAGCCGGGCGTGGTAGCACACACCTGTAGTTACAGCTACTTGGAAGGCTGAGGTGGAAGGATCGCCGGAGCCCAGCAGGTCAAGGCTGAGGTGGCCGGGAGCAGCCACTGCACTCCAGTCTGGGCGACAGAGTGAGACTCCAACTCAAAAAAAAAAAAAGAAGATCTGGAATCATCTTGGGTACCTCATAGGGCAGTCACATGGTAGCCAGTAAACATACACTTGACTCAAGCAATTTAATCTTGAAACTGTCTATCCTTCCCTCACTGAATCTGAGTGTCTGGGTCTGAAGCATAAAATCTGGAGTCCATATAACAATAGCAGTAGCCACCACTTACTGAGCACTGACTGTGCGCTTAACATTTTATGAAGCCAATCACGTGAATCACTTCATTCAATCCTTGTGATAACCCTTGTAACTACAGAGGAGGCAACAGAGGCATGACGGGATAAATTTACTTCCCAGTAGTCACACAGTCAGTGGGGGTAGGGAGGAGCCAGGATTCAACCCCAGGCAGTCTGACTCCAGACCATGAGCCTCTATACACTAGCCAGAAGGAATGAAGTCTTCTCCTTCCAGCCCTCCATCTGAGGTCAGTCCTCTCTATTAGAATATAGATTGTTGGACATGTCTGCTCACCAGATAGTCCACTTTTGAGCTTCCTTGGAAACCCTTGAGACCAGCAGCCACTGTATTAGTGTCTGTGTCTTTATGGCTTTCTTATCCAGGGACAAAGTAAATAGCTCTCTCCAGCAACCTGTCCCATCATTTACGATGGCTAAAAACAGCAGACACTTAAAGCTTTGCAACCACAAAAGCAGAAAATCTCCTGAAGACAATTTAATTTTTTTCCACTGGAAAGGTTGGTTTATATGCTAAATCAAGAGGGGAATATGATTATTCTCAAAAGAGATATGTTCTACCCTATCAACTTCCTCTATAAACATTATCCAAAACAAAACAACCACAAAAGATGTTAGGCAGAGTCACCACCCCTGCCCTAGAAACAGGGCTTATTTCTTGAGGTTTCATTCATCCTAGTTATCCACTGTCACATAACAAATCACCACAAGAGCCAGTGGCTTACAACAATAATCATTTTAGTATTGCCATGATTTCTGAAGGCCTGGAATCTGGGAAGGGCTTGACCGGGTTGTCCTAGGTCAGAGTCTCAAAAATCGTAGCTGGAGCTGGAACAAGGGCAATGGGAGAAGGGAGAGGCACATCCAGGATGGTTGGAAGCTGGAAGGACATCTCTTTCTCTTCAAGTGGCTTCAGGGCTTTGTCATGGGGTCTCATTGCAGGGGCTCATTTGGGCTTCCCCATAGGATGGCAGCCTTAGATCAGCCTAATTGCTTGTATGGTGGACCGGGACTTTGGCAATAATGTACCGGAGAGCAAGGTGGAAACTGCATGGTCTTCTCCCTTCCAACTTATCCTCAGAAGTAAGTCAGTATTATTTCTACCATATATTCTTTGGGTTGTAAGTAAGACACAACCTATCCAGATTCAAGGGGAAGAGATGAGACTTTACCTCTTGATGGGAAGGGGGTGGCTAGGACACATGGGATGGATGACGCTGCTATGGCCACTGTAAGTAAAAAACACACTGCCCCACTCTGAAGTTGGCAAAGCACTGCAAGTGTCACATATGAGAAAGCCACTGCCATTGTGATGTCCCAGGTACATGTACTAAGGCAATTTCTAAGCTGCTTCCAGTCACACAGAGGCAGGAGAAAAACTGTCACATGCTCTTTGACTCATACACAGGAGGTGCCCCCCCAAACCTGGAATTCTTTTATTAAAAGTGTGTACCTATTCTTACATGTTTAAGCTTCAGTCACCTTCAAAGTACCCTCTGTCTGGACGCAATACACCTATCAAGATGCTATTTCCACTGCTGAAAACAGTTTTTGAACTTGTCCATTTTTATACCTTTTAGTGTTTCTATTGTTTTTTGTTTCACCTCTTCTATACGGGCAAAACATTTCCCTTTGAAGACTTTTTTCATTGAGGAAACAGAAAAAAGTCACTTGGGGTGAGATCAGGTGAATAGGGAAGGTGGGGCATGGGGCCATGCTGTTTTTTGGTCAAAAAGTGCTGAACACTCAGTGCAGTGTGGGCGGGTGTGCTCGTAAATCACCCATCATGAAATGGGCAAATGTGTTGAAAGAATCTCAAAAAAAACAAAATTCACTGAAGCCAAATGCAGCCTTTCACAATGCCAGCAGGTCCACTGATGCCAATGCAGGGGAAGCCTGTACTACAAGGGGCCTGCCCTCCAAAAAATAATTACAGTTTTTTGGAGGTCCCCTTTGTACAACTTTAATGACTATATTTATCATGTATAAATTTACTTTTTCAAGTATAATTGATTGTGGTCATTCATTACACTTTGGAAACATCTCTGAAAAGTCTATGTGTGAAGTTCTGATGTATAACCAAGCAGAATGAAGCAGTTTTTGGAAAGTTTAATCTATTCAACAAGGAGTACTTGATCTGCTCTGGGAAAGTATTTGGGTATTTCCTACAGTCTTATTTAATAGAGAATTTGGCAAGTAAACACCATCACCAGACTGGTCTTACAACACAGTCCCCACTGGAAGAGTCAGTGTGCTTACCGGTTAGAACTGCTTGCCTCAGGCTGGAGCTAAGCAAAGACAGACCTGTAGGTGGAAAAAGGGAACAGAGAAAGCTGCCAGGTTATTGGGTCATCTGCTGTCCACCGAAAGGACAGTCTCCTGGGCAACACGGAATCTCTTCACTTCCTCTCTGGAGTCCGGCCAACTGTCAAGTCACATCTTTCTTGGGTTTTATCTGCTTGAGTTCTGATTTTTTCAGTGTTGATTCAAGGTTGAATTTTTTAAACATAGGAACATACTTATCTTACGAGATCTCATTCATGTTGGAACACTAGTAGTTTTCTTCTGCTTTGGGGTGTGTGTGTGTTTAGAGGGTTGAGGATAATCATCAACTAAAATCTTAGATTCTCAAACTGTTTTCTTTCTTTTTTCCCCCCAATAACTACATATATTTGAATTCTAAATGTCATCATGTATACAGGACTCAGACTCTGTTTTCTTTGCTTGCACACTACCGCTTTCTGCTCCTTTTAAAAAATATTTGAGTTGGAGTCTCACTCTGTCGCCCAGACTAATTATTAGCCGGGCTGGGTGGCTCAGCCTGTAATCCCGCCCCTTTGGGAGACTGAGGTGAGTGGATTGCCTGAGCCCGAGGGTTCGAGACCCGCCTGGGC
>NW_007251414.1:672157-687598 GCF_000164805.1 Carlito syrichta | reverse complement strand
GGTCGAGGCCGCGGTGGCCGGGAGCGGCCACTGCACTCCAGTCTGGGAGACAGAGTGAGACTCCAACTCAAATAAATAAATAAATAAATAAATAAATAAAATATTTTTTTTTTGGACCAGCGGTAAGAGTTGTTGCAGACCTGAAACCACGTGCGGGTACCTGACTGGGTTTCTTGGCTCCCACGCGCCCTCTACCGTTGATAGAGTAAAGCGTAATTTGTTTCCTGTCTAGTGATTTGTCTTGCAGGTGGGGAGTACCTTCGGATTTTGATCCCTGCAGAATCTTTTTGTCTTCTTATTTTTCTTTATTCTTATAAAAATCACTTCAAAATCTCTTCCTGATTCTGTTTTTTTCTTTTGGAAGACATGGTTTTAAAAGGTTAATGTTCTCTTAGTTTTCGAGATCTTGCAGTAGATATAAAAATCTCTAAATGATCTGGGCATGGTGGTTCATGTCTGTTATTCCAGTGACTTGGGAGGCTGAGCCAGGAGGGTCACTTGAAGCCAGAAGTTTGAGGCCAGCCTGGGCAACATAGTAACACTTCATCTCAAATCTTTATATATTCTTATCTTTTTTTTTTTTTTTGAGTGGGAGTCACTCTGTCGCCCAGACTGGAGTGCAGTGGCCACTCCCAGCCACTGCAGCCTCGACCTGCTGGGCTTCGGTGATCCTTCCGCCTCAGCCTTCCAAGTAGCAGAATTACAGGCATGCGCTACCACGCCCGGCTGATTTTTTGATTTATTGTAGAGATGAGGTCTCGCTGCCCAGGCGGGTCTCGAACCCGCGGGCTCAGGCAATCCACTCACCTCAGCCTCCCAAAGGCGGGGGATTACAGGCTGAGCCACCGAGCCCAGCTAGATATTCTTATCTTAATAATTTAAAAGTCATGTTACATCTTGGGACTCGCCACAGTGCTTGAAAAGTGCCTGATAACACACTTCAAAGACTTTTTGTTTAACATATAAAGGTGATAAATGCTTCACTTCTGCTGAGAATTCTTTGTGTCACAAACATTAGCACGGTGGTGGAACTGCAAAGATTGTTCCAGTAACAACTAGACAAAGGAAGATTTTGGTGGAGTTACAAATATAAAAAGAAAGAATTCACACATTGATAACAAAGAAAGTACCATATGAAAAATTAGTACATTAGTTTGCTGGGGCTGCTGTAATAAAATACTGTACCACAGGCAGAAACTTATTTTCTGAGTTTTGGAGACCAGAAGTTCAAGATCAAGATATCATTCTGAGGCCTCTTTGACTGATAGACGTGTCCCCACATCCTCTCACAATCCCCCTGTATCATGATCTTCCGTCTGTTCCTGCATTGGGTTTCTGGCGAGTACTTTTTTCTTTGGCTATCACCAAGTCTGCAAAGAGCAAGCGCCCTTCCAAGGAGACCCCGGCCTTCCCAGAAGCCTCACCCTTCCCACATCTGTCGTTTGGGTGCCCACACGGTCTGGTATTCCCACTCAGGACAGGGTTGTCTGGGCTGCATCACCCCAGGCTCTGCAGACTCTTGTCCTTCCCCACTCATCCTCTATGTCTCTGTCCAACACTCCCAACAGGGGTGAGCCTGGGTGCTTCTCTCACCCAGGAATTGGAAGGCTGTAGAAGCCTGTCTCTTAGTAGTCCTGAGGACCTGTGTGAACAATGATATCACTTGCTCTGTTTGTTGATTTGGATGATTTTTCTTTCAGTTCTTTAAGTTATGAGAAGAGATTCAGATCTAGGTTACCACGATGATTCCATCACAACTCAGAGCTCTATATGTTTAAATAATAATGACATTTACAGCCGGGCTCGGTGGCTCAGCCTGTAATCCCGTGCCTTTGGGAGGCTGAGGTGAGTGGATTGCCTGAGCCCGCGGGTTCGAGACCCGCCTGGGCAGCGAGACCTCATCTCTACAATAAATCAAAAAATCAGCCGGGCGTGGTAGCGCATGCCTGTAATTCCGGCTACTCGGAAGGCTGAGGCGGAAGGATCGCTGGAACCCAGCGGGTCGAGGTTGCGGTGGCCGGGAGCGGCCACTGCACTCCAGTCTGGGCGACAGAGTGAGACTCCAACTCAAAAAAAAAAAAAAATTAATGACATTTACTATATTTAAAATATCCATTTTACTCAAACCTACTCACTCTTCAAGACACAAGCATTTCTTAGTACAATGGTATAGATAACTTTTGACACAAGGAACCCTTTGTAATAACTAACATGCACTCATACACACAAATATTTAAATCCCTTTCTGACTACTATAGAGAGCACACTCGAAACTAAAATTCTTAAACATCATCAACCATCATCAAAACAGGCCTCCTGCCTCAACTATAGCAGCAGAGGACACAGTGTCTTTGAGAGCATCTGTCCTGGGTGTCATCACCAGTTGCAGGAGTCATAGGGGTTGGGCTTGGGGTTGGAGTTAGGGGTTAGGGTAAGGGTTAGGAGTTAAGGTTAGGGGTTGGGGCTAGGGTTGGGGTTAAGAGTCAGGGTTAAATTTAAGGGTTAAGGGTTAGGGTTGGGGTTGGAGTTAGGGGATAGGGTTAAGAGTTAAGGTTAGGGGTTAGGGTTATGGGCTAGTATGGGGGTTAGGGTTTAGGGTTCAGTTTAGAAGTTGGGGCTACGGTTAGGAGTTAGGGATTAGGGTTTAATTTAGGGGTTAGGATCAGGGGTCAGGGTTAGGGTTAAGGTTAGGGGTTAGGGATGAGGGTGTAGGTTAGGGGTTAGAGTTAGAAATTAGGGTTGGGGTTAGGGATTAAAGTTAGGGGTTAGGGTCTAGGGTTTGGATAGGGTTAAATTTAGGTGATGAGTGTTAGGAGCTAAGGATAGTGGTTAGGGTTTAGTGGCTAGGGTTAAGATTAGGGGGTCAGGATTAAGAATGAGGACTTGCCGGCTCGGCAGCTCAGCCTGTAATCCTGCACTTTGGGAGGCTGAGGTGAGTGAATTGCCTGATCCCGCGGGGTCGAGACTCACCTGTGCAACTTGGCGAGACCTCATCTCTACAATAAATCAAAATGAGCCAGGCGTGATAGCGCACGCCTGTAGTTCGAGCTACTTGGAAGGCTGAGGCAGAAGGATCGCCGGAGTCCAGCAGGTCGAGGCTGCTGTGGCTGGGAGTGGCCACTGCACTCCAGTCTGGGTGACAGAGTGAGACTCCAACTCAAAAAAAAAAAAAGAATGAGGGCTTAAGGTTTGTGCTGGGGTTGGGAAAAGTCACATGCAACTTTGAAGTTGCCTTGGAATAGTAGGTGATTCACGGATTTTCTTCAGATCTGCCTTGTACCCCATGCCAGCCCTGCTCAGGCACACATGCAGCTTCTTTCGTGCCCCCTACCCCAGAGTAGGCACTGCCAACATCCCCTCTTCAACCCCGACCTGCCTAACTCCACTCTGCCAGTACCTGAATCTCTTTCCCCAAGGATTCTTCTTCTGCCCCTGGCCTCGAGCAGCCTTCAACCGATGGCCGGCGGTAGCTGTGTGTGAACGCCAGTCTGCACCCTCCACGCCTCCATCTTGCATCGTGGCTGAAACAGCTCCCCAGTGTGGAGAAGCTCTAGTGTGCCCAGGATAAACGGTTGCTAACACACCCCATGTTGCTACCTCTGTCCCCTGTGTTGCATCCCCACTCCCCTAGGGGCTTCCTGGGTTCACTGCCCTTCCCCTCCAACCACTCATGTCCAAAGTCTTGTACCAAGTCTGGGGGACTCAGTCTAAGACAGTTCCCCAGCTTGGGCTCCCCTCCAGCCTCCCAGATCCTCTGCTCAGACAGGAATCTGCCAGATCAGCACCAGGAAGATGACTCCAAACTGAGTCCCCATCCGAACAGGGCAGGAATGAGAGGGGGCCTCGAAAGTGCCGCACACCGCCCTGGAGGTCCAGAGAGTCCTGAGGGGAGTGTGCGGAGAAGCTGGCATGACCATGGCCAAGATTCACAGGGACAGTAGTGGACAGAGCCCCACAGCCTACGACCTAGGCCTGTGCATACAGTGACTTCTCTGCTAATGTTTGTGAGACAGATGAATGAGGAGGAATTAATGTTTGAGAAATCCACACTGATGTAAACCCTGTTAAACATGGAAGGTTTTCCCGGTCAGGACTCCAACATGATGGAAAGGTTTTTGTGTTATGATGTGACTGGCCAACATGACCTCCAGAGCCAGGATCCTCAGACTCCCTCCCACGGCCACCGTGAGAGGACACTAGAGAACCCACTACCAGTGAGGCACCACTGAAGCAGCTGTCACATGTGGGGAGAAGAAATGGCCCAAGCGGCACTCTCCATGCCCTGTCACAAAACCAGCAGGCACCTCAGGCCCCTCCTGTCGCAGGTGTGAGCTTGGCACCCAACATCCAGGCAGGCAGGGCCCCACTACATATATGCTAAGGGGTTATGAAGTCAGTGCATTTGTGCACCAAGGAGGAAGTGCTTTAAGGATCAGGACAAGGGACAGATCAACCTAGATCAGGCTCATGTTTGCGTCTTTTTTTTTTTTTTTTTTTTGAGTTAAGGTCTCACTCTGTCACCCAGGCTGGAGTGCAGTGGCACAGTCATGGCTGCCGACCTCTTGCCAACCTCAAGCGATCATTTCGTCTCAGCCCATAGTAGCTGGGACTACAGGTGTATGCCACCACACCTGGTTAAGTTTTTTATTTTTTGTAGAGACGAGGTCTTGGTATGTTGCCCAGACTGGTCTCGCATGCTCAGTCAATCCTCCTGTCACAGCTTCCCAAAGTGCTAGGTTTACAGCTGTGAGCCACTGTGCCCGGCCATTTTTCTTGACAAAAAACAAAACAACAACAACAAAGTAGATCACCTTCCTCCATAGTCCTTTGTCTCTCAAAAAAGCATGGTCAAGGGTTTGCAGATGTCAGACTTCCTGGGTGACGCAACACTGCCCCTTTTCTAAACAGATCCTTAAAGCCAGGACACAAGGAGCTTTCTCAACCTCTGGAAAGACACCTATTCCAAAGTCATTACCAACGTCCTCCCTCTTGGCAATAATGAGCCACAATCACATCACTCCTCAGACATGGCAGCCATAAGCCATAGCTGCTCACCGAGCATCTGTGAGTGACTTCTACTTCCCAGATGTTCTTGCATTTTGTGAGGGCCTACAGGATCAGGTTTGGACCAGTGAGATATGAATGGAAGTGATATACAAGGGGGGACCCCCCCGAAAATGGAATTATTTTTGGAGGGCGGGCCCCCTGTAGTAAAGGCTTCCCCTGCTAGGTAAGTGTTCTAGGAACCCATTGGCATCATTGTACCAGTTAGCATTGTTGTGAGAGGCTGAGTTCAGCTTCAGTGAATTTTTTTTTCGAGGTTCTTTCAACGCATTTGCCCATTTCATGAGTGATTTACAAGCACACCTGCCCATACTGTGCTGAGGGTTCAGTAGTTTTTGACCAAAACTTGCATATCCTCTGTGCCCCACCCTTCCTATTCACCAGATCTCAACAAGCAACTTTGTCTTTGTTTTACTGGATGAAAAATGTACTCAAAGGGAAACGTTTTGCTGATGTAGAAGAGATGAAACAAAAAGCAGCAGAAGCACTAAAAGTATACAAATGGATGAGTTTGCAATTGTTTACAGCAGTGGAAAAAGTATCTTGGTAGGTGTATTGCATCAAACCAAGAGGAATTTGAAGGTGACTAAAGTTTAAACATGTAAGAATAAATACACCGTTTTTATAAATAAATTCCACTTTTTGGATTCCCCTAATTTTATGCCACCCCAAGATATAGAACCATCTCCAGCCCTCCCTCCCCTTCTGCGATAACCCTATAAGCCATATATGATATGCTGTGAGATGGAGACAGCCTGGATCCCTGAGTTACCACCTGCAGAAGAGCCACAGATCCAGGTTGTCTACACAAATATCTTCATGTGTTAAGCCCCTGAAAGCCAGGTGTTTCTTTGCTAGCATCTCTTAACAAATGCAACAACCTGGCCAGGCTGAAACCATTCTTTGATCTCTCCAATGTAAAAGAATGGAAGTTAAATTAACTGCCTTCCCATTCTTTAAGACCTCTATTTTTGTCCTTACTGCATATAAAATCCCAACGGCAAAGACTGAGTGCACACTATATGCCAATTAAATGTGAGTATTAGCCGGGCTCGGTGGCTCAGCCTGTAATCCCACGCCTTTGGGAGGCTGAGGTGAGTGGATTGCCTGAGCCCACAAGTTCGAGACCCATCCGGGCATCTTGGCGAGACCTCATCTCTACAATAAATCAAAAAATTAGCCGGGCATGGTAGCGTGCGCATGTAATTCCGGCTACTTGGAAGGCGAGGCGGAAGGATTGCCGGAGCCCAGCAGGTGGAGGTTGCGGTGGCCGGGAGCGGCCACTCCAGTCTGGGTGACAGAGTGCGACTCCAACTCAAAAAAAAAAAAATGTGAGTATTATACATTCATGACCCATTTAATCATCTCCTTTTGAGACTCATGCTGTTCTTATCCCATTTTGCATATGAAGAAATTGAGGTTCAGATTTGTGCAGAGATCCACAGCTGGTAAGTGGAGTCACCAGACTGGAATAGAGGCTATTGAGCTCTAGCCCACGTGCTGTCACTCAGAACACCATTCTCCTCTCCTTCCAGCCTTTTTTCTGGCACCAGCTGTCTCCTTGAATACTGGGCACTTCCACAAACGTGGTACTGGCAGCTTGGCAGGCTCATGGCGATACCCGGTTCACACTTGGCCCACTCTACTTTAAGAGATGCTTCTTACACCCACAACTCAGGGGTGGTAGGACACATGACATCTCAGCAGAGCATGAACACCCTGTCCCTTAGTGATTGAATTTTTAGGGGGGCACTGCTTCTTCAAAACCTATTAATTTGTTGGGAGCCGGCCACGGAGGCCCACTGAGTGTTAGGGATCAGGGAGGGCCGTGAACCCCGAGACCGCTAGGACATGTTCGGGAGCCGTAGACCCCATTTTCCTCCCCCTTTTGCTATGCAGCACAAAAACAACCTAAAGGAACTCTGCTGGCCTAAGCTGAAGGCTCTGTGACTGTGACAGGCATAGCTTACTCTAGTAACCCATTGTTCCTGTTTCCCATAAACTGTGGTTTTGGCTTAGGTATTAGATGTAATTCAAATTCAGGTCACATTTGGGAGCCTTTTATACGATACAAGCTTCTTTATAAGATTTAAAAGAATATTTGTAGAATTAGTATATACTTATGGAGAGCTGTTTTCAGCTTTTCAATGGTATAGATGATTATCAAGAGTGGCCCAGCACAGAGTTTGGGCTGGGTCACATTCCTGAGAGCCCAGCACGTACTTTGGACTGGGCTGCATTCTTTTAGGCTGGCTTTAGCTACAGTTAATGTAAGGTCTTTTTTCTACCTATTATAGAAATTGAATTTATTTTATTCATAGAAGGTATTGTAGAATAGGTCATACTACGTAAAGGAATCATGTTAGTTCAAGCATAATCAATCATGATATTTTTAGGTTTAATAAGAATATAGTTAACTTTAGAAATTTCATTGTCTCCATTTTCTACTATCATGGTTTTGGCCTTAGTACATTTACAATTTATATTTGGAAGCTTTACTGCTCCTAATCAGCTTTATATATTAGAATTAGGAATTGGAAACTTGCATAGAAATTAGGATAGATATATAGGACTTTAGAATAGCCATTTTGTTAAGAGATTGTAGTCTATTGTTCCAAAAAGTGGCCCACCATGAACCTTGGACTGGGCCACATCCTATAGAGCCCAGCGTGATCTTTGGACTGGGCCACATTCTTTAGGAATTGGTTTAAGCTATAACTAAGAGCTTCCGTAGCATTGTGTAAGTAGTATTCGCATAGAATAGAAAGGTAATAAAGTTTAAGTTAGTCATCATGGGTATTGAGTGAGCTTTAGAAGTTATTGATTATCAGAACATCATTAGGCTAGTAGGGACTGTTGCACTGCTTTTGAAGAGCATTAACTAGCAAAGGGAACAATAAGACAATCTTGGGGTTTGTCCCTCCTCGCACCTAAGCATCTGGTGGGTGGGGGATGCCCCTCCTGCACCTGGCTTTGTGTTCACGTGAAAGACTTGTGAGACTGCCTGTGTAAAATTTGGGGATAAATACCTGCTGTAACTTTCAATAAACGACTTCTGCTCATTTCACTGAACAGTTGTCCACTTTCTTTCTCTTTCTTTCTTTTAATATCTATCCCTACTACAGAATCAACTTCTGCAATAGACAGAGTCCAGTCTCTTTCTTTCTCCCCCCTTTTCTCTTTCTTTCTTTTAATATCTGTCCCTACAGATTCGCCGACGCCGCCACATCTTCCAAGGGACTCCCCAAAACTTGCAGGGGCTGGCCCCCTGCATTAATTGACTGAGTGCAGTGACTCATGCCTGTAATCACAACACTTTGGCAGGCCAAGGGGGAGAGGATTGTTTGAGCCCAGGAATTTGAGACCAGCCTGGCAACATGGCAAGACCTCATCTCTACAAAAAAAAATCAAAATTAGGCAGGCATGGTGGTGCACAACTGTAGTCCCAAGCTGACGAGGCTGAGGAAAGAGGATCTCCTGAGCCCAGGAAGATGAGGCTGTGGTGAGCCATGATGGTGCCACTGCACTCCAGCCTGGGTGACAGAGTGAGACCCTGACAAACAAACAAACAAACAAACAAAAAACCCCTATCAATTTATGACCGCAATGAAAAGCTGTCTCCACAAACAACCCGGGGTCATGACTGCTTCTATGCTAGCTTAATGCTTTCCTTTTAACTGAATTCTAGGCACACTCAGTCTTGGAATTATATAGTTCTCTGCATGAGGAATGAAATTTCTGAAGAAACATCTTCAAGCTGGGCGCGGTGGCTCACACTGTAATCCCAGTACTTTGGGAGGCGGAGGTGAGAGGACTGCCTAAGTCCAGGTGTTCAAGACCAACCTGGGCAACTTGGCAAGACCTCATCTCTACATTAAATCAAAAAATAAGCAGGGTGTGGTGTGTGCACACCTGTAGTTCCAGCTACTTGGAAGACTGAGGCAGAAGGATCAACTGAACCCATAAGGTTGAGGCTGTGGTGGCCTGAGCATGCCACTGCACTTTAGCCTGTGGGACAGAGTAAGACTCCGATTCAAAAAAAAAGAAAAAAGAAAAAAATATCTTCGCCATTAACAAGTCATGCTCTGAATTACATTATACTCTGGCCCAAGCATTGAATCAATGAAGCATTGGCATTTTGTATTTCTGTCTTTTCTGAACCGTTCCAATTGTATGCAATGAGTGGGTGTTACCTTTATAATCAGAAATAAGAGCTATTATCTGCCAATGAGGTGCCACCAGAAAGGAAATGGCTTAACTATCGCAGAAGCCGTAACATTTCTTCGGGAAAAGAGCTCTGACTTCCAGAAAGAGGCTGATTATGCTATGCTTGGAAAGCCTAAGATCTTGTGTATTCTTTCCCTACAGGCACAAAATATGCTGGTACCAGAGAAAAGCAAATCCATCACTTAACTTGAGCTCTGTAAGCAATAATTGGGACACCTCTGAAAGCCATAGCGTGGCCAGACTATCTAACCACCAAAGGTCTTATCTAAGAACCTCTCACTGTTTGGGTTTATACAATACCTGTATTTCTTTTTTCTTTCTTTCTTTTGAGTAGGAGTAACCTTGAAGGTGACAGTAGCAATATTCAGCAATGAGGTATGTAGCACTTTTTCTAGGATGACTTTGCAAACCTAACTGTCGAACTTGGTATGTTCTATGTGGAATTTTGTTTCCCCAGGCTGGAGTGCAGTGGCACGCTCAAGACCTCCATTTGCTGGACTCAGGCGATCCTTCTGACTCAGCTTTCCAAGTAGCTGTAACTACAGGTGTGTGCCACCATGCCTGGTTAACTTTTTTATGTATTGTAGAGATGAGGTCTTGCCAAATTGTCAAGGCAGGTCTGAAAACCCTGGGCTCAGGCAAACCTCTTGCCTTCACTTCCCAAAGCAATGGGGTTATAGGCGCAAGCCACCTTGCCCAGCTAATACCTTTATTTATAACACCTGGGTCTGGGCTACAATTAGACAGGCATGACCAGAATGAATGTTTTTCATCCCGGGAGGCAATGTGCATCCTAGAATTTGGATACATCCACAATCCCTCCTCCTGGGATCCTGAGCAAGACATATTCCTCTGAGGCTGAGTTCGACTGACCCATGAACTGTGGAGGACAAGAACGTCCCCCACCCCCACCAGGAGTGTGCTATAAGAATAAAGCAAAATGAGCTCTCTGGCATGCCCAGTCCAGGGCTTGGCCCAGAGAAGAGCACTTAGCTCAGCACCTGCTGCATGTTAGGCAGCACTTGATAAATATTAGCTACTATCCTTTTTGTTGTTGTTACTATAAGGATGAAATCTCACCATGTTGCCCAGGCTGGTCTCAAACTTCTGGGCTCAAGCAATCCTCCCACCTCGTCCTTCCAAAGTGCTGGGACTATAGCCATGAGCAACTGTGCCTGGTCAATTGGCAGTTATTATGATAGTTATTTTCATCTGCACTTTGGTTGCCTTGTCTCACTTTGACACCCACATGTGCTATGTACAAGGTTGGACAATTAAAGTTGTGAACTCACCCTAGAAAAAGTGCTACATACCTCATTGCTGAATATCACTACAGTCACCTTTGACGTACTCTCCTTGGGAAGCTATGCATCAACACCACGACCTAGTCCATCTGTCAAATACATTTTGGAATTATTTTTCTGGAATGTCCATCAAAGCCATCATCATATTACCCATAAAGCCCTGAATGTCATCAGATGTCTTCCTTTCAATATTTCCTTTATCTTTGGGTAAAGAAAAAAGTCACTGGGGGGCCAGATCAGGTGAATAGAGAGGGTGTGCTGATATAGTTATTTGTACAGTGCTGCCAACATAAGTGCAAGGTGGCAAGTTCACTAACTTAATTGTCACACCTCCACAAATAACGATAGTTCTGATGGCCATTCCAGAAAGAGTTCCAAAATTGCTTTGACAGGTGGACTAGGCTTTGGTGGGAGTGCATAGCTTCTCAAGGGAAGTACTTTGAGAAGGTGATAGTAGCAATGTTCAGCAATGAAGTATGTAGCACTTTTTCTAGGATGACTACGCAAACCTAATTGTCGAACTTTGTATGTTCTATGTGGAACTGGCTGAATTTAAATGAGAATTAAGCCAGAAATCAGATACCCTCTGATCCTCTTACTGAGATACCCTTGTGGGCTTGACCCAGAATTCCAAAGAATATGCTGGGTCTCCTGTTTAACGCTTCATGGTGATCCCAGAGGTGGAAGCCTCCCAAATGTTCCTGTTAGCGCCCTCCCTGGACCAGCCACACAGCTCTGATTTCTCTCATTTGAGTTCCTTACACTTTCCTTATGGACGTTTCCACTTTTTTGACTTTGTGATGTTCCTGATCCAGACTTGACTCTGTGGAGCCCCTGATTCTCCACTGCTGGTGTTTGGCTATGGGAAAACGGAGAAGGGGAACCCCAGGAGTTGTAGAAGAGTTGGGAGGGCCGAAACACAGTTCTAGTCACCAGCAAAGCAACTTGGTTGGCTTCTCTGGGCTTCAGTTTCCTTCCGGGCATCCCAAAGGGCCTCTTGGGGTCCCAGAAGTTCCCCAGCTCTCTGAATAGATGCCCTTCCTCCAAATATCCAGAACCCACAACCTCAAGCCCCTCAGTCCCTGTCCCCAAAGGACCTCAGGGTACCCCCACCTGGCATCTGCTGGAAGCTGAGAATCAGTCTGAGCTTGGGATGTGTCCACGCTGGGCTATGCAATCAATCACTCCTGCTTTCAAAACTTGGCTCTAGCACTGTGACTCGGGACAAGTTTGCTTTACTTCTCAGTGCCTCTGTATACCCATCTGTAAAGTGGAGATCAAGGCACTGACCTTGCAAAACTGTGTGCAGACCCCAAGTAGCTAAAGTTGCCACCACAGTGCCTCACACTCCGCTAACACCCCAGAATGTCAAGTGTGGTAGGTATAAGGCCTGGGACACATCAAGTAAATTTTCTAAGGTTCAGTGTCCCCTTCTGGAAAATTATTTGGTATGATTCAACAATTTTGAGGGTCTTTCTGTTCTCTGAAATTCTTTGTCTATGTAAATACTCACACACCTTCAACTCAGGATCTTGTCCGACCACCTAACCTTCCTTGACATTACCTGGCAGGGAGTCATGTTCAAGTCAATTGCTTATAAATACCCAGGGCAATACCTTGGGCACTTTTAAAGCTATCTCTTTCTTTTCTTTTTTTTGAGTTGGAGTCTCACGCTGTCGCCCAGACTGGAGTGCAGTGGCCGCTCCCAGTCTCCACAGCCTCGACCTACTGAGCTCCGGAGATCCTTCCGCCTCAGCCTTCCAAGTAGCTGGAACTACAGGCGTGCGCGACCACACCCGGCTAATTTTTTGATTTATTGTAGAGATGAGGTCTTGCCAAGTTGCCCAGGCGGGTCTCGAACCCGCGGGCTCAGGCAATCCACTCACCTCAGCCTCCCAAGGCACGGGATTACAGGCTGAGCCACCGAGCCCGGCAAGTTATCTCTTTCTTATCAGATGTTATTTTTCCCTTCCCAGTGAAAATACATTCAGGTAGATTCCAAACAAAGACATGCTCCTCCCCCCATTGAAAATATAAGACCAGGCCTATAATCCCAGTACTTTGGGAAGCCGAGGTGAGAGGACTGCCTGAGCTTATGGGTTCGAGACTGGCCTGGGCAACTTGGCAAGACCTCATCTCTACAATACATAAAAAAATTAGACAAGCATGGTGGCGCATGTCTGTAGTTCCAGCTTCTTGGAAGGCTGAAGCAGAATTATCACCTGAGCCCAGTGGGTCAAAGCTACAGTGTCTGTTAGTGTGCCACTGCATTCCAGCTTGGGTGACAGAGTAAGACTCCAACTCAAAAAAAAAAAAAAAGAAAAGAAAAGAAAGAAAAAAGAAAATACAGCTGGCCAGGCACAGTGGCTCACACCTGTCATCCCAGCACTTTGGGAGCCCGAGGCGAGAGGATTGCCTGAGTCCAGGGCTTCAAAACCAGCTTGAGCAACTTGGCAAGACCCTATCTCTCCAATAAATAAAAAAATTAGCCGAGCATGGTGGCACGTGCCTGTAGTCCCAGCTACTTGGAAGGCTGAGAGGAAGGATCACCTGAGCCTGGCAGGTTAAGGCTGTGGTGGCCACGAGCGTGCCACTGCACTCCAGTCTGGGCATCAGAATGAGATTCCAACTCAAAAAAAAAAAAGCAAAAGAAAGAAAGAAAGAAAATATAGCTTCTGTAGCACTATTTGCCTTTCTAGAAATTTACTTAGATTTGGAGTAATATCACATATCAGGAAGGCTGTGGGTGGTAGCTTGTATCGACTGCCATCACACCTCCAATTCTTCCCCAAATCCAACAACGTTTTGCTTGTTCCTTAAAGAGTGAAATGTGACTTTAAAGGAAGGTAAAAATAATAGCTGCACACCAGGTACCAGGAAAAACAAAAAGGCCAAATTAAAAAGCCAGGGATGCCCTGGGCTCAGCTTCAATGTCTTGTTTGTTTATTCACAGCATTTTAAAATTCATCTGGAATGAAAATGGCCCAAGGAATGAAGGATTTCGTGTGAACAGAAAATCCCCTGTTTATTATAAGGAGGATCTTGTCTCAGCCAGAAGCTAATATAAAGTTAGAGAAAAATAATGGCGAGTGTTTCTGTTCTGAGGAAGGATAGCCCCAGTTTCCCTGAAGGATTAGTTTTAAATGACTATTTCCTGGAACCATGAGGCTGCGTGGAGGTCAGGCCCAATCAGCAATTTATACAAGGCTGTTAAATCGCTGTGGTGCAGTTTTATAGTGTAGGATTTTAACCTCCTGGCACAGAGGGGAATGTATGAGGAACGCAGAGCTGAGCTTCTTTTGTTTGTTTGGAGTTGTTTTTTTTTTTTTTTGAGTCAGGGTCTTACTCTGTCACCAGGCTGGAGTGCAGTGGCACCATCATGGCTCACAGTAGCCTTGACCTCCTGGGCTCAGAGTAATCCCTCTGCCAGTCTCCTGAGTAGCTGGGACTATAGACCCATGCCACCACACCATGTTAATTTTTGCGGTTTTTTGTAGAGACGAGGTCTCAATATGTTGCCCAGGTTAGTGTCAAAACTCCTGGGCTCAAGCAATCCTCCACCGTGCCCGGCCACCAGAGCTGACGTTCTAAAATACCATTTTCCTTTTTGTGTGAGATTGGGGCCACCCCACCCAGACTTTCCACTATGTAGTATGTCTCCTGCTATTTTCAGTGGTAGAGTGAGGAGGGATAGGGATTTCAGGGCTTGGACTATCATTCCTGGGATTTCCAGATACTTCCCGTGTCCTCCCACTGTGCCCTGGTTCCTGAGCACACAGCTCTTTCAAGCATTCTGTGTTTAAAAGACTCAGCACTCCCCCATTAATGATGGAAGAAGAAGCCAGATAAAACAACATTCCCAGCTGGCTCGGTGGCTCATGCCTGTAATCCCAGCACTTTGAGGACCGCCTGAGCCCAGGGGTTCGAGACCAGCCTTGGCAACATGGTGAGATCTCACTTCTACAATAAATCAAAAAATCAGCTAGGTGTGGTGGCGCGAGCCTGTAGTTCCAAGCAAGGTTGGGGCAGAAGGATCGCCTGAGCCCAGCGGGTCGAGGTTGTGGTAACTGTGAGTGTGCAACTACACTCCAGCCTGGCCAACAGAGACTCTGACCCAAACAAAACAAAACAAAACAAAAACTCCTCTCCTGGACAGATCCACCCCTAAATACCTTCACCTCCTTCCCTGGCTCTTTGTCTTATTTCATCAACTAACTGAAGGGAAGTTAATGGTAGACTTTAGGTCATGCAAAGGATTGAGGCCATAGAATGCCAGAAATGTCCTTAATAAACTCTAAACAGCATAAACAACAAACAGCACAAACATGTGTTCCTATTAATATTTCTATTTCAGATGGAAACTGCAAAAACAGGTTTCCTGGGCATTTCTCTAAGCTGCAGCGGAAGTTGAATTGGACGCTCCTGAGCAGGGGCGCGGTCACAGGTCCCACACTCTACATACCAGGGTTCACGTGATGGATGTGTTCCTTAGACTGCTGACTTTGGGAGAGGCGGCAGAGCTTGGCATTTAGGAGTCTGGGCTCTGTCACTGGACTCAACTGGGTCCAGGTCCTGTTCCACCACTGATTAGTATGACCTTGAGCAAGTTCTTTTCTAGAAGCCTGTTTCCCAGTGTAAAATGGGTGTGAGTACCCACCTTTCGAGGCTGGTATAAGGATTTAATAGGACAGCATGTGGACAAGTGCCACACATAGGAGTGACACGTACTCAACAAATATTAGCTCTCATGATGGTCATCAGCAATCGATCTCACCTCTCCACAGTCTAGCTACAGGCTCTGGTTGAAATCGAAGGTTGTCTTCTGCCCCAGACTAGAAAGACAGGC
>NW_007251414.1:658258-671769 GCF_000164805.1 Carlito syrichta | reverse complement strand
TCTCTCTCTCTCTCTCTCACACACACACACACACACACACACACACACACACACACAAGGTCCGACAATTAGGTTTGCAACAATTAGGCTGAGGCAGAAGGATGGCCTGAATCCAGGAGGTCGAGGCTACAGTGAGCCATGACAGTACCACTGCACTTCAGCCTAGGTGACAGAGTGAGACTCTGACTCAAAAAAAAGTGCTACATACATCACTGATGAATATCACGTCGGTCACCTTCAAAGTACTTCCCTCAGGAAGCTATGTATCAACACCAGTGCCTAGTCCACTCGTCAAAGCAATTTCAGAATTCTTTTTCTGGAATGGCCATCAGAGCTGTCGTCGTATTACTCTTGGTGTCCTGAATGTCATCAAATGTCTTCCCTTCAATATTTCCTTTATCTTCAGGTAAAGAAAAAAAGCCATTTGGGGGTCAGATCAGGTGAGTAGGGATGGTGTTTCAATATAGCTATTTGTACAGCACTGTCAACGTAAGCGCATGGTGGCAAGTTCGTGAACTTAATTGTCATATTTCAACAAAAAACAAATAAAGACTTTAACAAATGGCTCTGATGGCCATTCAAGAAAAAGAGTTCCAAAATTGACAGGTGGATTACGTGCTAGTGTCAGTGCATAACTTCTCAAGGGGAGTACTTTGAAGGTGACCGTAGGGATATTCAGCAATGAGGGATGAAGCACTTTTTCTAGAATTGTTCACAAACCTAACTGTTGGACCTCGTACACAATAAACAGTAGCTCTCATGAAAGTCTTCAGTAATCAATTCTGTCTCTCTGCAACCTAGCTACAGTTTCTTGCTGAAATCAAGTGATGTCCTCAGCCCCAAATTAGAAAGGTGGCCATACCTCCACCAGACTGAGACTGTCTGCTGGACGGGCATGGGAGTTCATGCCTGTAATCTCAATACTTTGGGAGACTGAGGCAAGAGGACTGCTTGAGCCCAGGAGTTCAGGACCAGACTGGGCAACAGAGTGAGACCGCATCTCCAAAAAAAGACCAAAATTACCAGGATGTGATAACCCGTGCCTGTAGCCCCAGCTATTTAGGAGCCTGAGGCGGAAGGATCACTTGAGCCCTGGAGAGTTGAGGTTGCAGTAAGCCATGATGGTGCCACTGCACTCCAGTCTGGGTGACAGAGTGGAACCCCCAACTCAAAAAATAAAAAAAGAGAGAAAGAAAGGAAAGAAAGAAAGGAAAGGAAATCTTCTGTGTCATATGGGAGGTTGATTTAGATCTTTTAGGAATCACCACAGTGTTTTCCACAGAGGTTGTACTAGTTTACACTCCCACCAACAGTATAGAAGTGTTCCCTTTTCCCTGCATCTTCTCTAGCATCTGTTATTTTTTGAGTTATTGATGATGATCATCCTAACTAGAATATACTGGGAGGAACTCAAATCATTCTATAAAAAGATACCTGCTCACACATGTTTATTGCATGAATTATTCACAATAGCAAAAGATATGGAACCAACCATGCTGCCCATTAAAACTGGACTGGATTAAAAAAAATATAGTAAATATACACAATGGAATATTATGCAGCCATAAAGAAGGACAAAATTATGAACTTCACAGCAACTTGGATGGATTTAGAGTCTGTAATACTCAGTGATCTATCACAGAAACAAAGAACTGAGTACCACATGTTCTCACTCATAAGTGGACCCTGAACAATGATCATACTACAAGAAAGGGATCAGCAGTAGTGGGAAACTGCCAGGGGAGGGAGGGGGGAACACACTGCATCGATAAGGGTACCTGATCTCAAGCCAGGTGACACGGGGACCAACGTGAGGCATAAACTTTACCTGTACAATGACCATCAGTATACCTAACCATGAGTTGTACCCTACATCTTTAAAATAACAATAAAAAAAAGGTTG
The DNA here is from genome assembly GCF_000164805.1 of Carlito syrichta. Taxonomy (NCBI): domain Eukaryota; kingdom Metazoa; phylum Chordata; class Mammalia; order Primates; family Tarsiidae; genus Carlito; species Carlito syrichta. Next base: position 669,866 of record NW_007251414.1, on the reverse strand, counting down.
GGCATGGTGGCTCACCCCTAGAATCCCAGCACTTTGGGAGGCCGAGGTGAGAGGACTGCCTGAGTCCATGAGTTTGAGACTAGCCTGGGCAACTTGGCGAGACCTCATCTCTACAATAAATAAAAAAAAAAATAGCCATAAATCAATAAATCAAAAAATTAGACCTTATCTCTACAATGCTACTGCCATCCAGCCTGGGTGACAGAGTGAGACTCCAACTCAAAAAAAAAAAAAAAGAAAGAAAAGAAACCTTCTGCAGCAGAAGCAGTCAAATACCAATGCCCTAGCTATCACCTCCAACCCACAGAGCCAGCCTGGGTTCTCACAGGCTCATGAATCTTCCCAGATGCAACATGGAACTCTTGGTTGTTACGCCTTCTCTACTGGTTCCTTAAATGGCACCTCTGCTCATGCGGGTGGCCAGCAAGAGGCCACCCTTGATGTTTTTGTTCCTCACTCTCACATCAAGCTCATCACAGACCCGCTGGTTCATTCCCCGAGCACTGCCTCTCATTCCTCCCTACAGCCCAGCACCACTCTGACCACCAATCTTCTCCTATCTGGCCTCTGTGGCCACTCTTGCTCCACTGAAATCCTGTCTATGATCAGCAGAGTGATTTTGTTTTGTTTTGTTTTGTAGAGAACGAGTCTCACTATGTTGGCCAGGCAGGTATCAAACTCCTGGCCTCGAGCAATCCTCCCGCCTTGGCCTCCCAAAGTGCTGGGATTACAAGCATGAGCCATCACATCCGGTGGGTGTGATTTTTGTCCGTAAAATCCTATCCTATCATCCTCCTCACGAGAGGACAATGGTTTGGACAACAGCCACATAGACTCAGAAAAGTACAGAAGTGGGCAGCCCATCAATTCAGTGACCAGTAACATGTTTGGTCCTCCATGGAGACTTGATAAGTGAATGCACGGGTCTCATGCCCTCTGTCCTTTTTCCAGAATATGAATGATTTTTGATGGGCATTTTCCATTCTTTCACATGCCAGTGTCAGAGGTCAAGGGAGGCGCTTGGCTTTTCCTGACTGAATATTCCTCTTGTATCTTCTACTATCCCCACTTCTTGTCTAGTTGCAAAAATATGGCCTTTATCACATGCTGCTCTAAGATAAATACAATGTGCCTAGTCCACATTCCTATCTGACTTCCAGGAAGGTAGGTTTTGTCGAGTTCTTTATCACCCTTTCCTCTCTAGCAAGCCCAAGACTCTCTCACCCGCCTCAGTGAACTGGGGCTTAGCTGCCAGGGGTATGTGTGTTGGGGGCTGAAGAGTGGAAGGGAATTGATATTTAGTTATTTTAGATGCATTATGTAAGCTGAGGCCAGGAACCAGAGCTCTGTCTTGAAGAATTCTCTGGCCAGATGCAGTGGTTCCCACCTGTAATTCCAGCACTTTGGGAGGTCAAGGTGGGAGGATTGCTTGAGCCCAAGAGTTCAAGACCAGCCTGGGACACGTGGCGAGACCTCATCCCTAATTAAAAATAAACAAGAAGCGGGGCTCGATGGCTCAGCCTGTAATCCCGGGCTTTGGGAGGCCGAGGTGAGTGAATTGCCTGAGCCTGTGGGTTTGAGACCCGCCTGGGCAACTTGGTGAGACCTCGTCTATACAATAAATCAAAAAAATTAGCCGGGCATGGTAGCGCATGCCTGTAGTTCAAACTATTTTGGAAAGATGAGGTGGAAGGATCGCCGGACCCCAGCAGGTCGAGACTGCGGTGGCCAGGAGCATGCCACTGCACTCCAGTCTGGGTGACAGAGTGAGACTCAAAAAAATAAATAAATAAAAATAAATGAATAAATAAACAAATAAATAAAATAAAATAGTTTTTTGAGAGACAAGAGAGGAGTCTTAAAGGCCTCCAGCCCCCCTGCCTACAGTAGCTGGCAGACAGCCTGCGAGTGCCCACAAGTTCCATGGGACAAAAACCCAAGGTCACAGGAACTGGTGCTGGTCAGGGGCAAATCAAGGGCATGATGGTGTGTTTTATAAGAAGTTAAAATTATTCCTCTTATTTTTATTATATTTATACAATCTTTTTTTTTTTTTTTGAGATGGAGTCTCACTCTATCGCCCAGACTGGAGTGCAGTGGCCGCTCCCAGCCACCGCAGCCTCAACCTGCTGGGCTCCGGTGATCCTTCTGCCTCCGCCTTCCAAGTAGCTGGAATTACAGGTGAGCGCTACCATGCCCAGCTAATTTTTGATTTATTGTAGAGATGAGGTCTCGCCAAGTTGCCCAGGCGGGTCTCAAACCCACGGGCTCAGACAATCCGCTCACCTCAGCCTCCCAAAGGCGCAGGATTACAGGCTGAGCGACCGAGCCCGGCTATTTATATAATCTTTTATAGTATTTATATATTGGCAATGAATACATTTTATCATTTTTATTCTCACAATCTGTAATGTGATTTGAATAGTGATTGTAATCAGAATCACTCTATTATTGAGAAAATTTGAAATTCTAACTAAATATCTCCCAGAAATGGTCATCTGACCGCCAGCACATTTTCAGTCAGCAGGAAGGAGAAGTTGCAGTTCATTAAGAGCCAACACCTCAAGGGAGATATACCGGGGGACCCAAAATAAACCGGAATTCATTGTGGCTGTTGTTGTTGTTTTGGAGGGCGGGCCCCTTGTAGTACAGGCTTCCCTCACTAAATGAGTGTTCTAGGAACACATCAGCATCAGTGTGCCAGCTATGTCTGTTGTAAGAGGCTAAGTTTGGCCTCAGTGAATTTTTTTGGAGATTCTTTAAATGTGTTTGCTCATTTCATGATGAGTGATTTATGAGAGTACCTGCCCACATGGTACTGTTAAGCAGTTTTTGATCAAAAACGTGATCTTCCGTGTTCCACCATCCCTTGTCACCCGATCTCATTCCAAGTGATTTTGTTTCCTCAGATGAAAAACGTCCTCAAAGGGAAACATTTTGCCAATGTGGAAGAGGTGAAACAAAAAACGGCAAAAGCACTAAAAGACATCAAAATGGACAAGTTCAAAAACTGTTTTGAACAGTGGAAAAAGTATCTCAATAGGTATACTGCATCAAATGGAGAGGACTTCGAAGATGACTGAAGTTTAAACATTAAATACACAATTTTTTATAAATAAATTCTAGGTTTTGGGGGGGTTCTTCCCTCTCTACCTGGCCTCAGACCATACCATCACCAGGATAAAAGTTTCATAGATAGCACATCATCAAATCAATGGCCAAGAACCACTCACTTTGCTTGGCCATTTCTTTCTTTTTTTTTGAGTTGGTGTCTCACTCTGTCACCCAGACTGGAGTGCAGTGGCCGCTACCGGTCACCACAGCCTCGACCTGCTGGGCTCCGGCGATCCTTCCACCTCAGCCTTCCAAGTAGCTGGAACTACAGGCGCGCGCTACCACGCCCGGCTAATTTTTGACTTATTGTAGAGATGAGGTCTCTCCAAGTTGCCCAGACGGTCTCAAACCTGCGGGCTCAGGCAATCCACTCACCTCAGCCTCCCAAAGTGCTGAGATTACAGGCTGAGCCACCGAGCCCGGCTTGGCCATTTCTTTTAAGACTTTGACTCCCATTCTCTGTTTTCATCCACTCCTAAGAAGGTGCTAAAGCCTCCCTCACCCTTCTTTCCATTCTACCCACAACAGCAGAACAAGGTAGGACACAGGCAATTCCTCACATCAGGCACTTTGACCATGACATAATCATTTGCGAGAATGCCTGACTCTGTTTTCTATTGTTTGCACTGGTCACACTTCCTGGATATCTGATTAGTCTCAGATTTTCACCCAGTTGTGAGTTGAATTGTGTTCCCCTTCAAAAAGATACGTTGAAGTTCTCACACCCAGCACCACAGAAAATGACCTTATTTGGACATAAGATCTGTGCAGATGTAGTTGAGTTGGGATGAGGTCATGAGGTGAGCGAATCTAATATGGAAGGGGCAATGTGGATGCAGCCCTGCATGGAGGAAGGCGACGTGAAGACACACGGGAAGCGTCCTGGGAGCACAGAGGACAGGCATAATGCCCCAATCAGCCAAAGAACTCTGGGGGCGACCAGAGGCAAGGAGAGAGGTTCAGGTCAGGGTCAGAATGCAGGAACCACCAAGGTCATGGGAACTGGTGCTGGTAAGGGCAAGTCATGGACGTGATGGCGAATTTTGCATGAAACTAAAAATCATTTATCTTATTTTTATTATTCACGTATTTATGCAATATTTTATAATATTTATATATTATCATTAAATACTATTTGTCATTTTATTCTTAATTTTTTTTTGGAGTTGGAGTCTCACTCTGTCGCCCAGACTGGAGTGCAGTGGCCGCTCCTGGTCACCGCAGCCTCGACCTGCTGGGCTCCGGCGATCCTTCCGCCCCAACCTTCGAGTAGCCAGAATTACAGGCAGTGCTACCATGCCCGGCTGATTTTTTTTTAAATTTATTGTAGAGATGAGGTCTCACCAAGTTGCCCAGGCGAGTCTCAAACCCGCGGGCTCAGGCAATCCACTCACCTCAGCCTCCCAAAGAGCGGGATTACAGGCTGAGACACCGAGCCTGGCTTTGTCATTTTATTCTTATTAGCACAATCCATGATGTGATTTTAATAGTGATTGTGATCAGAATCACTGTATTACTGAGAAAATCTGAAATTCCACTAGGCATCTCCCAGATATAGTCAAGGCTGGAGGCAGGTGTGGGGTCAAAAAAGAGTTCTCTAAAGATGGGCCACAATGCAGTGTGATTATATCTAACACCTTCACCTGGATTTCAGACTTCAGGCCTCCAAAACTGAGAAACAACAAATTTCTGTTGTTTCAAGCCATCCAGTTTGTGGTATTTTGTGACAGTCATAGAAAACTCACACACACCCATATTCCTACAATCAACTATGAAGATGCTTTTTTCACTGCTCAAAACAGTTTTTGAACTCGTCCATTTTGATGGCTTTTACTGCTTCCATCATTTTTTGTTTCACCTCTTCCATATCGGCAAAATATTATGTATACATTTTATATATATACTTAATATATAACATCAAATATTAAATATCAATACATATTTAATATATAATTATTATTGTCTTTAAGATATAGTGTCTCATCCAGTCACCCAGGCTGGAGTGCAGTGGCACAGTCATGGCTCACCGGAGCCTCCAGTTCCTGAGCTCAAGCAATCCTCCCATCTCAGCCTCCCGTGTAGCTGGGATGACAGGCATGTGCAACCATGCCTGGCTAATTTTAAAAAAAAATTTGTAGAGGTGGGGTCTCACTACATTGCCCAGGCTGGTTTCAAACTCCTGGCCTCAAGCCATTTCCCCATCTTCCAAAGTGCTGGGATTACAGGCGTTAGCCACTGCACCCAGCCTATGGAATAGAGATATTCTGAAGGTCTTGTAGAGTGGTTGCACAGAGTGAGGCCCTGGTGTCAGACAGACAGGGTTTGAATTGTGGCTCCTCCACATTCAAGCTTGGTGACCAAAGACACATTACTTTACCACACTGTGCTTCAGTTTCTACATCTAGAAAAGGAAAATCAAACTATTCCATGTGTACTATAGGGATGACACACAAGGAAACCACCTCACCGGCTTGTTAGGATTCGGATATAAGGCCAGAACATGTGAAGACCTGAACGAAGGATCTGGCCTATGGTGGGCACTCAGCACTCTCAGCAGCCGTGATCATTACGGGGATCTTGGAGCTTGTCAGTGGGAGCTGATGTCTCATACAACGTGAAATCTGAATGGCCCTAGGGCCAACTTTATGATATACAGCCCATGCGGTCCCACAGGGCCTTGCATTCAGAAGGGCACCTTCCTTGGTTTAATATCAAGTGCTGCTACAAAATCACACCAGATGGGAATCAAACACTGACACCTGGATTTGAAGACACAAAGATCAAGTGGACTTGACAAGATCAGTTCAGGGTACAGCATCCTCACTGGAGTGGCACAAGAAAAGGGCAGCAGGAGGGGACTTGAGGACAGTCAGCACAGACACTCCTATGAAGAGTCCTGCCGTAAAATGAAGTTGAGAAAAGAGGTCAGAGCTGGAGGTAGCAGTGGGGTCAGGAGCGGGTTCTCTATAGACGGGCCATGTTTGGATAGACATGACCCAGCAGAGAGGGAGAGAAGCTGGTGGTCCAGTAAAGACATGGACAATTGCCACAGTAGCAATGTCCTTGAGCATATGAGAGAGGCTGGATCTGCTGCAAAAGGCAGAGGAGGCGCCCCTGGAAGGTATAGGGGTCGTGTCCCCTGAGGCAGGAGGAAGTGGGGCCTAGGGTAGTGCTGGTTGCGTTGGGAGATGGTGTGGATGTTCTGCTAATTAATTCCAGCTTCTCAGTGTTAAGCTAAGTTTAGCCTAAAGCTGCCTCCTCGGACATTGGTCCTAAAGCTTTCTCTATACATAGCGAACTGTAACTTACTATTTACCAATCGCCAAATTTCACCAATCAAAGGTGGCCAACTGATCAAACTGTCTTCAAACAAGGTGAACATCTAGCTGTAACCAACCCAGCTGTTCTGCACTTCACTTCTGTTTTCTGTACATCACTTTCATATTTCTATTCATAAATCCTCTTCAACTGCACTACAGCACCAGGGTATCTCTAAACTTATTCTGGCTCGGTGGGCTGCCTGATTCATGAATCGTCCTTTGCTCAATTAAACCATTAGAATTAATTTGCCTGAAGTTTTCTTTTAACATCAGTGAAGTAAGTGGGGAGGACAGGAGGATGTGGGAGGTTTGAGAAGGAGGAGTCAGAGTGAAATAATAATCCAAGGTTTTGTTTTTCCAAACCCATTAGTGGGTTATGAAATCGACTTAGTAAGTTGCCATCAGAGCATTTTAATGAAATGAAATAGGATAGAATCTGAGAGAGGAAAAAGGGAAATATCACGGTGTTAGTTCCCCAAACTTTCTTTCACTCCTATATATATAAATGTAACTTTAGAAGCAAGTTTGTCTAAGACTGATGAACTAGGAAAATGGAATTTGGCCTCCTGAAACTGACAGTCACGATTGCCTTGACGCGACTTGGTCTGCCCAGCCATGTCCCTCTTCCTAGCCGTGTCCCTCCCCTCCCCCAACCCACCCCCGCAGGCAAGTGTGCTTCAGCTGGGATTGGGGTTGAGTCAGGGAAGTGTCCTGGATGAGACCAGGCAAGATAACTAAGGTAAATGTGAGGGGTTATGTGATACTGTGAAACACGTTCTTTCTTTTTACAGGCACACAACTCCAAAAATCCTTAGAGTCTCCAAAGTGATGCCTTTCTGTATGCTACAGAGCTGACTGATGGTTGGAAGCCCCTTAGGAGGTTCAAGGTGGGGTTGGTCACCACAAAAATCACAGCAGGATTAGAGGACTGAGACTGTCAGCTCCAGCCTCCAACCTCCAGAGAGAGGAGAGGAGTTGAAGATTAAGTTGATCACCAATAGCCAATGGTTTAGCCAAGAGTGCCTATGCAATAACTTCCCAAAACACCCCAAAGGACAGGGCAAACAAGATTTCACCTTTCCTCCTGGAGACCAAGGGCAGAGAAGCTGTGCGCTCTTACAAACATCCATTCATTTTCTGTTCAGTGATTTGTTGGGAAGTGCTCTACAGGCCAGGGGGCTTTCCACTCACCTCTGTGCTGGGCTTTTCACATGTTATGTACAATTCTTGAAGTCAAATGATATTTTAGCTGGGTCAATTTTCCCAGCATTCATGTAAAAAATTGTTCCTCAGCCGGGCTCGGTGGCTCAGCCTGTAATCCCGCGCCTTTGGGAGGCTGAGGTGAGTGGATTGCCTGAGCCCGCGGGTTCGAGACCCGCCTGGGCAGCGAGACCTCATCTCTACAATAAATAAAAAAAAAAATCAACTGGGTGTGGTAGCGCATGCCTGTAATTCCAGCTACTTGGAATTACGAGGCTGAGGCGGAAGGATGGCCAGAGCCCAGCAGGTCAAGGCTGCAGTGGCCAGAAGCGGCCACTGCACTCCAGTCTGGGCGACAGAGTGAGACTCCAACGCAAAAAAAAAAATTTTTCCTCAGCTGGGCTCGGTGGTTCAGCCTGAAATCCCAGCACTTTGGGAGGCTGAGGCAAGTAGATAGCCTGAACCCGCGGGTTTGAGAGCAGCCCAGGCAACTTAGCGAGACTTCATCTCTACAATTAAAAGTAATACGTGCCTATAGATCCGGCTACTTGGAAGGCTGAGACGGAAGATCACCAGAGCCCAGGAGGTCAATACTGGGGTGGCCGTGAGTGTACCACTGCACTCCAGCTTGGGCGACGGAGTGAGACTCAAACTCAAAAAAAAATTTTTTTTTCCTCAAAGTCACTTTTGTTAAATAAAATACTACTTAATCATACAGTCGCTTCAGTTCCATCTTCAACCACTATTTATCTACATTTATTGATTTTTATCTCTGTTTCTAGAGTAATACTTATTTTATAAAAGCATCATAATCCTTGTGAAATATGAAGTCTTGGCATTCATACCAGGCTCTTTTTCTTTCTCTGGACAACTTGAGCACATCTTTCCCTGAAGCCTTTACTACTTACATTAAACCATCTTTCACGGGAAGTAGAAATAATCCCTCAGAATGTTAAAGACCAACTACGACCCAGACATTTAAATGGATTTATAGGGAAATAATAGCTAAAATGTTACCCTTTCCTTTTGTGCTGTTTGGTTTTTTTTTTTGAATGGCTGGTAATTTTTCTCTTACAATTGCTAGTTTTTGGTTTATTGATTCTTAAGCCCAGTGAAAAATATCTTAAAAGAAACTTTTAAAAAGAAGTTGGTGACCACCTTATATCAAAAGGTCAAGTTAGGCTTTATCATGATCAGCCTCTTGAGATCTTGAACCACATTTAAAGTCTCATTTGACTCCACGTGGTTCTGCCATGTTATTCTGGCTTCTCAACCGTTCTTCCAGCTGCTGCATGCTAGAATAGCAGATGTGTGGAATTCTGACTGGTGGCTTCTCACTATGGGGTAGCATGAGATGATCTGCATGCTACCCCATAGTAACAACGTGTTCACCTCTGAAGCCTCTTGTGATTGGCCAGCTTGAAGTAATTTACATGTCTGAATGTATCAAACTCCACCAGCAGGACCTGTGCAAACTACCAAAGCCAGAGGGGAATGATGCTGACTATGGCGGTGGGAAGGCACCTTCCTTATATGTGGGGCACCCCAAAAAACCTGGAAATTATAAAAAGTTGTGTGCTTATTCTTACCTGTTTAGACTTCAGTCACCTTCAAAGTACTCTGTGTTTGATGCAATACACCTATCGAGATGCTTTTTCCACTGCTCAAAACAGTTCCTGAACTCGTCCACTTTGATGCCTTTTAGTGCTTCTGCCGTTTTTTGTTTTACCTCTTCCACATCAGCAAAACATTTCCCTTGGAGGACATTTTTCTTTTCTTTTCTTTTTTTTTTGAGTTGGAGACTCACTCTGTCACTGAGCCTCTACCTGCTGGGCTCCGGCGATCCTTCCGCCCCAGCCTTCCAAGTAGCCGGAATTACAGGCATGCGCTACCATGCCCGGCTGATTTTTTTATTTATTGTGGAGATGAGGTCTCGCTGCCCAGGCGGGTCTCGAACCCGCAGGCTCAGGCAATCCACTCACCTCAGCCTCCCAAAGGCGCGGGATTACAGGCTGAGCCATCAAGCCCGGCTAGGAGGACATTTTTTTTATTAAGCAAAAATAGTCACTTGGGACAAGTTCTGGTGAACAGGGAGGGTGGGGCACAGGGGTCATGCCATTTTTGGTCAAAAATTGCTGAACACTCAGTGCAATATGGACAGGTGCATTACGGCGGAACAACCAGTCACCTGTTTTCCACAACTCGAGATGTTTCTTCCATAATGCAGCCTCTCACAATGCTAGTCAGTACACTAATGTCAATAGGCTCCTAGAACACTCACCTTGTGGAGGAAGCTTGTATTACAAGGGACCTGCCCTCCAAAAGATAATTCCAGTTTTGGGGGAGCCTCCTCTTGCATGCTTCACTGGCAGGGTGTGTGCAACCTTCCAGAGTTGGAGGGATACGATGCTGACTATGGCACAGAAGAGATGGAGGTGGGAAGGCACTTTACGTGTATTTCCAGGGTAAGGGTTTGACAACAACTGGCCTAGGCAGTAAGGGTGAGTGGTTGCTGTGCCCTGATGTGATTGTGACATTCAGAGCTTCACATTCTGTTTCCTAGACCTGCACTTCTCAATGCCGTCTGTCCTGCACTTCATCAGTTTCTCTTCAAGGAACCTGGAGTCAACAGCAACAGAAGTAGAACAGAACACAAGCCACTGACTCCAAGAAGGGTATTTACATATCTACAGGCATCCTTGTGATTATACTGAATATTTCCAATACAAACTAAAGGCATAAATATTTGCAGGGGAAGCGTGGGAAATAAACACGGCTGGGAAAGAGGGTTTCTGGGGAGCCAGGGTAATCACTCCAGGGCTGGAAGCCACACATGTGATCTTGCCTGGCAAAGGGTTAGTAGGAAACTTCTGCACCCTCATGATATCTGCAGGTCACAAGAAATGAAAAAGGGTGCAATTCTTGATTGGACAAAAAGGGTATGGTCTAATGCTGATAGACTGAGTGGGGAAACCCAGCAAGGTCCATCTGTTTAGATTCTTATTGGCCTCTCCTGGCATGAGTCCTTCCGTCAGGGTGTTGGGTAAGACCCTGCCTGGGTGACAGAACAGCCGTGCCTCTCAGGCTTGCCCCCTCCGCCTTCTGTAGCAGATCCTGCCTCTCTCATATGCTCAAGGACGTTGCTGGGACAACTGTCCCTCTCCTTGCTGGACCACCAGCTTTTCACCCTCTGCTGAGTCATGCAACATGGCCCTTCTATAGACCCCACCGCTGCCTCCAGCTGTGACCTGTTTTCTCAACTTCGTTTTGCAGCAGAACTCTTCACAGGAGTGCCTGTGCTCACTGACCCCAAGTCCCTCCTGCTGTCCTTTCCTTGTGCCACTCCAGTCAGGATGCTGCACCCTGAACTGATCTTGTCAAGGTCCACCTGACCTCCATGGATTCAAATCCAGGTGTCAGTGTTTGATCCCCATCTCGTGTGCTTTTCCAGCAGGCTGCCTGTGTGAGGCCGAGGACAGGCCTCCTGGGTCCTGGCAGGTGCTGCTGTGCTCTGCCTCCATGTCCTGAAGTATTTCCACTCTACCACTAGCACCTGAATCTCTGCAGGAGAAAGTACTTCAGACTTACGGGACTCGCTTTGCCTGTGTGCAGGGAGCGCTGGAAGCATGTGGGGTAGCCCTTGGCTGAAGTCTGATGAACACAGGGCTCTAACTCCTCCAGCAAGCTGGCCTCCAACCTGGCTACCCCGGTGGGGCCCACACTGTCTCCAGAACTTTCCTCTTTGGCACCCTAGCTTGGCCTCCTTCAGATCCCTTTCCCTCACTCTTCTGTTTTCCCGCGGACACTGCCTAACCCATTTTCCTAGGAATCCTTACCTCAAGGCCACTCAGCTTCTAGGAAACCCGACCTGAGACAGAGACCTTCCCACATCTCCTGTTATAGATAAGAAAGTTGCAATTCTTTTTTTTTTTTTGAGTCGGAGTCTCACTCTGTCGCCCAGACTGGAGTGCAGT
>NW_007251414.1:652435-658195 GCF_000164805.1 Carlito syrichta | reverse complement strand
CTCGACCCGCTGGGCTCCGGCGATCCTTCCGCCTCAGCCTTCCAAGTAGCTGGAACTACATGCGTGCGCTAATTTTTTGGATTTATTGTAGAGATGAGGTCTCGCCAAGTTGCCCAGGCGGGTCTCGAACCCGCGGGGTCAGGCAATTCACTCACCTCAACCTCCCAAAGGTGCGGGATTATATGCTGAGGCACCAAGCCCGGCTGAAAGTTGCAATTCTGTAAACCCAAACGGGGGCAAAAGGCCAGGCAGGGCCCAGGCATCGATTGTGGAATAGTTCTGGTTCTCTGAGATGTGATGCTGTCCTGAGTTGCCCTCCACCTGCCCCACGGGCACAGGGCTTGCCTCCATCCCTGGACTGAAAGTCCTCTAGGAACTGGGCCACGGCCTCCCGCGTTCTCTCCCTGTTTTGCAAAACACAAGCAGGAGCATAGAACCCGCCCGGGGCTCTGTAAACAATGCCCCCAAACAAAGAAGCAACCTTCAAAGCAAAAGTTTTGCTCTGACTTTCTCCTGCCCTCCGGGGTCTTTGTCCCTTCCTCCCCTAGGGCTAGCCATGGAAACTAGAGTCCCTCCTCCCCCAGGCAGACCATGGAAAGCAGAACCCAGCAGGGCTCGGTGGCTCAGCCTGTAATCCCATACTTCGGGAGGCTGAGGTGAGCGGACTGCCTGAACTGGCGGGTTGGAGACCCACCTGGGCAACTTGGCGAAAGCTCGTCTCTACAATAAATCAAAAAATTAGCTGGGCTTGGTAGCACGCGCCTGTAGTTCCAGCTGCGGTGGCCGGGAGCGGCCACTGCACTCCAGTCTGGGCAACGGAGTGAGACTCCAACTCGAAAAAAGAAAAAAGAAGAAGAAATGATATAACCTCCCTTGTTTGACTGTAGGTCATAAGACACCCATCCCAGAGTGAATCTTACCCAATACCCTATCAGCATTAGATCATACCCTTTTTGTCCAATCATAATTCTTTCCTCTTTTTTTTTGAGTCAATATCTCATTCTGTCACCCAGCTCGCTGCAGTCTTGATCTTCTGGGCTCAGACAATCCTTCTGTCTCAACCTCCTGAGTAGCTGGGACTATAGGTGTGTGCCACCAAGCCCAGATAATTTTTTAATTTTTTTGTAGAGATGAAGTCTTGCTATGTTGCCCAGGCTGGTCTCAAACTCCTGGTCTCAAGCAATCCTCCCACCTCAGCCTCCCCAAGTGGTGGGATTACAGGCATGAGCCATCATCCAATGATATTTCTACACTGCTGTCTATACTTTGTTAAATCTAAGCATAAAAACAATTTCCCAGCTGGGCTCGGTGGCTCAGCCTATAATCCCGCACTTTGGGAGGCTGAGGTGAGTGGATTGTCTGAGTCCGCGGGTTCAAGACCCACCTGGGCAATTTGGCGAGACCCCATCTCTACAATAAACCAAAACAAAAAAAAAAATGAGCCAGGCATGGTGGCTCACGCCTGTAGTTCCAGCTACTTGGAAGGCTAAGGCGGAAGGACCGCCGGAGCCCAGCAGGTCGAGGCTGCAGTGGCCGGGGGCATGCCACTGCACTCCAGTCTGGGTGACAGAGTGAGATTCCAACTCAAAAAAAAAAACAAAAACAATTTCCCCTGTGTCTTTGAGTCTTCATCGTGAAGGCTTCTGTGTGTACACGTTAAATTTATATGCACCAAATAATCTACCTTTGTGAGGTGATGTTACAGCAAACCTTCAGAGAGTGAGGGGGAACTTTACCCTAACTCCTACAAAGGACATGTTCCTTCCGTAGATGCCCCAAGCTCCTCTTGCTTCTTTTCTTGTGTGCTTGCTGCTCCTGCTGGGGACATGTGGGACTAGCTCGTACCAGGGAGTCCATCCCTCATAGATCAGTTCTTCCACTGCGACCCCTTTGGTAATACCCAGGACAGGATGAAGGGCTTTTTCTATATGCAAACACATTGCCCTCAATAGAAAGAGGTCTGGGAACCAACCTTGAATCTGCCCTTGCCTGCTCTTTGAAACAACTCCACCTTCAACCCCAGAGTCCCATGGCAGTGATGCTTAAGAGAGGGGCATCGCCTAAACCAATATTAAAATGTGAGGGGTTATTTGTATTATTTAGATCACGTGCATAGTCTAAGCTCTCCTTGTAAACTTTTTGGGAAAGAACTTAGCTGAGCCAGGTGTGGTGGATCACACCTGTAAGCCCAGCACTTTGGGAGGAGGAGGCAAGAGGATTGCCTGAGTCTAGGGATTCAAGACCAGCCCGGGCAACTTGGAGAGACCTCATTTCTACAATAAATAATTTTTAAAAAAAATTAGCCAGGAGTGGTGGTGCATGCCTGTGATTCCAGCTACTTGGAAGGCGGAGATAGAAGGATCACCTAAGGTTAGCAGGTTGAGACTGCAGTGGCTGTGAGCATGCCACTGCACTCCTACCTGGGGGACAAAGTTAGACTCCTATTCAAAAAAAAAACAAAAACAAAATATTTTCACATATAAATATATAAAATATTTATATATATAAATCATATAAAATATATGCTATATATATATATGCATATATCTTATATATATTTTTAGGCATGATTGAGGTATGAGATGTGCCCAGAGAAAAAGTGTTTGTCATGCCGAGGACACACACCATCTTTTGAGGCAGGAATCCCAGAGAATACAGAGAGAAAGGGTGGGGCACCCCATGACAGATGGCTAGGAGTGGACTCCCACCTTGGGGAGGGACAGAGGGCTGTCTGATGGTCACTTTATTTTTATTTTTTTTGAGTTGGAGTCTCACTCTGTCGCCCATACTGGAGTGCAGTGGCCACTCCCAGCCACTGTAGCCTCGACCTGCTGGGCTCCGGCGATCCTTCCTCCTCAACCTTCCGAGTAGCTAGAATTAGAGATGAGGTCTCACCTGCCCAGGTGGGTCTTGAACCCGTGGGCTCAGGCAATCCACTCACCTCAGCCTCCCAAAGGCGTGGGATTACAGGCTGAGCCACCGAGCCCGGCTGATGGTCACTTTATACATCAGACCTCACCCAGAGGGGGTAAGAAGCTTTGAGGAAGCCACTCTAAATAAAGCACCTTCCCCCCTGTCTGATCCTGGTCTGTCTCCCCTCTCTTTATCCCTTCTTCCCTCCTTCCCTTCCTCTCTCTTCCTCCCTCCCTCCCTCTCTGCAGGCTTCTTTGCTCACAAGCTAAAAAACCTTTTAAATGGTCTTATTTAGTATCCACTGAGATGGAGTCCCCTTCCCTCACCAACACTAGTCTAGCCAAGAACCAGAAGACCCTCTTAGACGTAACCCCATCCCCAGAACTCTGTGTTTGTTTAATAAAGGAAAGGCAGATAAATATATTTTATAAATGACAAGGGCCTTTGTCTTTGTGGGATCCCTAACTTGCCAAGGAGAAAAACCATTGCAAAGGAAAATAACAAAGAACTTGAATTAGGGGTTTTCAAGGTCAAACTCAACAGAAGTGTGTCTGTCTCCCGCGTCAAGCTCTGACCATCCACTCTCCTGTCCTTGCCTGTACATGAAAATATCCCTCAAGGTCCTTGAGGCCAGGGACTCTTATAAGGACACCTGCACAGGCAAGACTGCAAATGAACTTTTGGGTCAGCCAAGATCCCACAGCTCCCAGCAGCACTAAAACCAGCGATGGTCTCGTTAGGACCAGTCTCGGTTTGTGCCTTCTTCACCAGGCACCCTTGAGTCCAGCAAGCCCGTGTGGTCTGAAGACACACAGTCAATGCCCACAGGCTCTAATTCAGTGCCACGGTTTCATGGAAGAAGAAGATCCAAAACTATCTATTGGGTCTTCCCAAATCAGTGTCTACACTTAATATAACTTCAAACAAATCCCCAGGAATAAGATTTGACTGGAAGAATTAATGGGTCATTTGGCCAAAAAAATTAACAGAACAACAAAAAACGCTAAGGAGGCAGAGAGTGGAATTAGACTCTCCCTTCCTCAGATAGGGTGCATGTGTTGCAGAGCTGGGGAGGGGCAGGTATATTAACCAAATAATGCCAGGCCTGGGGTCAACTAGGGGGAAAGAAAAATGAGGTTTCATTCTTACTTCATACATGGTACTTCTCACCTAGCAAATGATTCCAAATGAATTTAAACAGGAATCTGTACAACTGAAACCATAAACATCAGAAGAAAATACCAGTGGCTAGTTGTTTTGAGGCAGGTTGTTCACTGCAGGTTAGACATAGATAAGTAAATCTAATGTAGGCAGTTTAAACCAAGATAGGGTCAGCCTTCAGATGTCTTTCTTACCAGCACAACAGACCTGACAACCCTGCAGGGTGGAAAGTGGATTTACCAGTACAACCTACCTTCTTAGCCCATCAAAGTGGGGGAGATGATCATCAGCCCACCCTCTTAGTTCATGGTTAGCATAATAATCACTATAAAAGTATATCAAGGCTTCCTGTGAAAGGCAAGTGCACATTCAGAAAAGCCTACCCTCTTGGTTCACCAAAGGTGGAGAAATGGCTATCAGAACTCAGAACCAGATACCTGCAGCCCACCTTCTTAGCTCATGGTTAGCATAATAATTGATGTAAAAGTATATCAAGTTTCTTGTCAAAGGCAAATGGGCGTTCTTTCTCTTAAGACCCTCATGCCCCCCAGGCATGCCTCTTTCTCTCTAATTAATTCTGCTTAAATTACACTTGGGGCTGGGCACAGTGACTCAAGCCTGTAATTCCAACACTTTGGAAGACAAAGGCGAGAGGACTGTCTGTGTTCAGGGGTTCGAGACCACCCTGGGCAACATGGCAAGTCCTTGCCTCTATAATAAATCAAAAAATTAGCCAGGCATGACGGTGCACACCTGTAGTTCCAGCTACATGGAAGGCTGAGGTGGAAGGACTGCCTGAGCCCAGCGGGTAGAGGTTGTGAGCATGCCACTGTACTCCAGTCTGGGCGACACAGTAATAATTCTACTCAAAAATAAAATAAAATAATAAAGCCAGGCACAGTGGCTCATGCCTGTAATGCCAGCACTTTGGGAGGTGGAGGTGAGAGGATTGCCTGAGCCCACAGGTTTGAGACCAGCGTGGGTCACATGGCAAGACTTCATCTCTACAATAAAAAAAAAAAATTAGCCAGGTGTGGTGGCGCATACCTGTAGTTCCAGCTACTTTGAAAACTGAGGTGGAAGGATCACCTGAGCCCAGCAGGTAGAGGCTGCAGTGGCCATGACTGTGCCACTGCACTCCAGCTTGGGTGACAGAGTGAGATTCTGACTCTCACACACAAAAAAGACAACAAAACTGTACTTGGATTCGCTCTGAAATTCTTTTCTGTGGCGAGTCAAAAGAACATGGAGTGTCACACTGCACCCCACCTGGCAACATCTCCATGAGGACACGTGAAAAGGCTTTCTACTCAAGGGAGCCATTAAGAAATCCAAAGGAAAAGTACCAACATTTGACCATGAAAAAGTTAAAGGTTCTGTGTGACCAAAAGTCATAATCACTCAACACTCAGGTGAGAAAAGTCTGGGTAGTGGGATGATGAGCTTTGTTATCCTGACATAATGTGTTGAAGTCAGGCACATGCAGGACTGATCCAGCAGACTCCACCGCCACAGCTGGTCACAGTACCACCACGCAGTGTGGGATCCTGGCTGACTTTTGGGGACTCAGAAGTTCCTATGCAATCCAACCGGTGCAGCTGCTCTTGGTGACCACATAGGAGAGATATCTGCCCCGTTCATTTTCTTAAAAAAATATTCCCATAATTAGCCAGGCGTGGTAGCGCG
>NW_007251414.1:651769-652051 GCF_000164805.1 Carlito syrichta | reverse complement strand
ATATATACGTGTGTATATATTCCCATAATCAAGCCATAGTTTAAATGCACTGGGAGGGGAGAGTTTGCTATTTGGGGAAAAATAATATGTGATCATTTCTTTACTAAAGAAAAAATACTTTATAAAGCCACTGAAGTTCATCTAGCTAATTATTAAACTAGCTAGATGTTTGGTGTTATATATTTTGAATTCACATTTTAGCAAATAAAATCATATACATAGCCGGGCTCAGTGGCTCAGCCTGTAATCCCGTGCCTTTGGGAGGCTGAGGTGAGTGGATTG
>NW_007251414.1:645169-651338 GCF_000164805.1 Carlito syrichta | reverse complement strand
CTGCCTCAGTCTTCCAAGTAGCTGGAACTACAGGCATGCGCCACCACACCCAGCTAATTTTTTGATTTATTGTAGAGACGAGGTCTCAACAAGTTGCCCAGGCTGGTCTCAAACCCCTGAACTCAGGCAATCCTCTCGCCTCGGCCTCCCGAAGTGCTGGTATTACAGGCTTGAGCCACCATGCCCAGCCAAGTCTGATTTTTAAATGACTCAAGTTTTGAAAATTTTAGCTGAGTGGGGGATTGCATGTAAATACCTTCAGGTACGATCATTTGATCAGATGGCATCATCAAATAAAAAATGAGATATAAGCTCACCGTAGTAGTCATCAGGACACTTTCTAAATTAGTTTCTCATGTGGATACTATAAAGCTCAGTCATGTCTTTTAAGTTAATCTTATGGTTTGTTTAAAAAAAAAAAAAACAGCACACTCTTATAACCGGTGCTACATCAAACTGAATCAGGAGTTCTCAATCACAGTCCATTTCAGCGAGTATCCAAAGTGAGTAACAGTTGTGGAAGCTTGCAACCACATTCCTGACCAGAGTAAGATCCCTCCCATAGGCTAGGATGCTCATCACCTCATTTCTTTAAAAGTCCAATTTTGTATCCTTAGGATCTTCTACAACATGGTGTGTTTAGACTTTCACTGAATCATTAGCAAGTTTAAAAGTTTCTGTTGCAAAGATATCACTTAACCATTCATTCATTATGTAATAATGCTATTGAGTGGTTTTGCTGTTGGTGGCATTAACTTGTGTGGTTCTATTCACACTCTCAGCTGACATTCCACACTGCTCCAAGCTGAGAGTAAAAACACTTAACAATGGGGATAGCCTGGGCCCCGTCCAATCACAACAGACACTGGCCATAATGAAGTGGGTTGGAAGGTCTGCACTGTCCTGTTATCCTCAGCCGAATCCCCCCACCCCCACCCCCAACCCCAGCACCACAAGGCCCTTGTCTGCGCCCCTTAAACTGGGCTTCAGGCTTCGACCTTAACCCCTTCCTGCTTGACTGGTGGCTTGGCTTTCTCCCTAAGTTCATCAACTCCCCTGCTTCTGTCCCCACTGCCTCAGTGACTCCCTGCTTTTTGCTGCTTTCTGAACATTTCTATTCCAGACTTTTAAGCTAAACAAGTTAAAAGCCACACTCAGTATTTCCTTTCTACCCTCTTCCTTGGTTGTGCGTTCTCGTTCTCTCTCTCTCTCTCTCTCTCTCTTCCCCATCTCTCCCCCATCTCTCCCTCTCCCTCCTCCTCTCTGCCATCTCTTCCCCTGCCCCAAAGCATGGCAAGTAAGGAGACGTGTGTTGAATAGGGTGGCATTTTATGAACAAATACTAAGACATATTTGCTTAGTCTGCCAAAGAGGCGCTGAATGTGTGGCCACGCCTCTCTGATCACCTTTCTCAAGGCCTGTGGGCCAGCCCGCAATTCTCCTTGAGTCCCTGAAATTCTAACTCTTACCTCTTCTTCAATTGCAATAAAGCCTGAACAGCAAATGATCCCAAATGAATAAGGATTAGTGGGTTGTGAAAAGAGCCCCAGCAGGGGATTACAAGCAAACTCCAATTCAGAAACACCTGATTTCAAACAATGGGCGCTTATAAACTAGAGGTGGATGTCCCTCTTGCCATGAGGAATCTGCTGTGAGCAGCCCTTTATCCCTGGTCTGAGATGCCCAGAGGTGACTGCCACTATCTTTTCATAAGTAAACAGCGACATTAACACCCTAGAGAACCCACGTGGTCAGTGCCCAGGGAGAGAGGAAGTGAGAGACCTGGAAATTCATTGAATGGATGTACAAAGGGAAGGGAACCAAAAAAACCCCATAATTATCTTTTGGAGGGTGAACCTCTTATAGTACAAGCTTCCCCCACTAGGTGAATATTTTAGAAACCCATTGGCATCAGCGTACCAGCTAGCATTGTTGTGAGAGGTTGCATTATGGAAGAAACGTCCCAAGCTGTGGCCAACAGGTGACTGGTTCTTCCATCATGACAACGCACCTGCTCACACTGCACTGAGTGTTCAGCAGTTTTTGACCAAAAACAGCATGATCCCGTGCCCTATCCTGCCTATTCACCAGATCTTGCCCCAAGCAACTTTTTTTTGTTTTCCCAAATGAAAAAAGTTCTCAAAGGGAAACATTTTATTGATGTGGAAGAGGTAAAACAAAAAATGGTAGACACACTAAAAGGCATCAAAAGAGATGAGTTCAAAAACTATTGTGAGCAGTGGAAAAAGTGTTTCTCGATGGGTGTATTGCATCAAACAAAGAGCACTTTGAAGGTGACTGAAGTTTAAATGTGTAAGAATGCACAGGCTGGGCACAGTGGCTCATGACTATAATCCCAGCACTTTGAGAGGCTAAAGTAAGAGGACTGCCTGAGCTCATGGGTTTGAGATCAGGCTGGGCAACTTGGCAAGAACTCTCTACAATAAATTTAAAAATTAGCTGGTGGGGTAGAACACACCTGTAGTTCCAACTACCAAGAAGGCCAAGGCAGAAGGATTGCCACAGCCCAGGAGACAGAGGTTGTGATAGCTGTGATCATACCACTGCACTTCAGCCTAGGCGACACAGTGAGACTACAACTCATTAAAAAAATAACAGACCAGGCTCGGTGGCTCAACCTGTAATCCCAGCCCTTCAGGAGGCCGAGGCGAGTGGATTGCCTGAGATTGTGGGTTCGAGACCCACCGAGGCAACTTGGCGAGACCTTGTCTCTACAATAAATCAAAAATTAACCGGGCGTTTGCGTCTGTAGTTCCAGCTACTTGGAAGGCTGAGGCGGAAGGATCACTGGAGCCCAGCAGGTAGAGGCTGCGGTGGCCGGGAGCAGCCACTACACTCCAGTCTGGGCGACAGAGTGAGACTCCAACTCAAAAAATAAAATAAAATAAAATAAAATAAAATAAAGTGTTCTGTGGCTAAGTGAAGTTGGCAATCATTTCACACTATGGTGTCATCCTAGAGTCCCAATGCATGAGATAATAATAAAGGCTCTGAAGAGTCCTGCAGTAAAAAAACCAACTTAACATTAGCATTTCCCTGTAACTCTTTAGTAATTCATTAGTAACACTAAAACACAATTTGGCAAGTCCTCCTCCAGCCATCCCTTGCATGGAGGTTGCCTCTAAGCAGTCCACTGTCCTGTGGCAGAATGGTTGTTCCTAGAGTCCTGGCTCCAGCCTCATGTTTTAATCCCTTGACTTCCCTTCCTTCACCTACAAAATGCAATAAATACTGCTGCCCTGAGAAACAGCTAAGATACAATCAGCAAAGACATTTTATAAAATGCTATTAAAATGTGATCTGCTTTCTCCAGGCGCCTTACTAGTCTAGGGATACACTTCCTGTTGTGTAACTCTTCAAAATGCCCGATAAAGGGATATTTTTGTTCATTCATTCATTCAATAGCTCCTCCCCGAGTGGTTATAAGGGCCATGACCTGGTTTTGGACCCTGGGAAGCTATGGATAGTGGGCGAGTGGAGTCCACAGCACATCGTTTGGAAGTGATACAAGAAATTCTGGTGAAGCCTAACCAGGGAAAGGAGGGAGTACGGGAAAGCTTCCTTTCTGAAACCATTAGGATTCCTGAAGGATCGTTAGGAAGGCTAGATGTACAAGAGTTAGACACAAGGTCAAAATGCTGTAATATCTCAAAAAATTAGCCAGGCAAAGTGGCGCACACTTGTAATACCAACTACTCGGGAAGCTAAGGGGGAAGGATCACCTGTACCCAGGAGGTCGAGGTGGTGGTGAGCCATGATCGTGCCACTACACTCCAGCCTGGGTGAGAGTGAGACTCCTATTCAAAAAATAAAAGAAACAGAGCTGTAACATGGGGATTATGTGAAGAATGGGCCTTCCCTCAATGGGTCCCATGAACGCAGACCACCCCCAAGGGTACCTCTGTCTGTACCCTTGACAGAGGAGAAATGACGTAACTGTGTCCTCCAAGGAAGAGGATTTAGCTTAGAAAGGAGGTTCTTCAGGCATGTGTATTAAAAATTAAAAAAAAAAACAAAGCTGGGCTCGGTGGCTCAGCCTGTAATCCCATGCCTTTGGGAAGTTGAGGTGAGTGGATTCCCTGAGCCCGCGGGTTCAAGACCTGCCTGGGCAACTTGGTGAGACCTCATCTCTACAATAAATTTAAAAAAATTAGCCAGTCGTGGTAGCGCTCGCCTGTAGTTCCAGCTACTTGGAAGGCTGAGGCGGAAGGATGGCTGAAGCCCAACAGGTTGAGGCTGCGGTGGCCGGGAGCGTGCCACTGCCCTCCAGCCTGGGTGACAGAGTGAGACTCCAACTCAAAAAAAAAAAATTAAAAACACAAATTCAAAACCGAAAAAAGAAAAAAAGAAAGGTTCTTTTTGGAGGCTGGAACTCCTCTTTAGGGTGGGTCCTGACTTTGGAGAAGGCGTGTGGGGGGACTCCTTAGGTGGGGATAAGGGAGATGTTAGGAAGTCATCCCTAAACAAGCACACATTGTAGCCATCTGCTGCTACATTGAAGGTCAAGGGTGGGCTATTTCAGTCTCCCCTTCTACTCTGATAACCTGTCTGCCAGAGAAGTCCCTGACAAGGTAGGTCCCAGTGGCAGGTTGGTCTTCCCCAGTGTCCCCAACCTTCAATACTGAGAGCAAGTCCCCAAACCCCAAAGCTCCTATCAACGAACTTCTTCCCATGTCCCAAAGGCAAAGGGCCCTTTCCTGTCCCTGGCCCCGCCCAATTTCTGGCCTTCTATGGAGATATCCCAGCATCTGGGTGTTCCAGAAACACGTTGAAACCTGAGACAAAACAGAAAATGAGCACCTTCCATGCACTTATCAAAATATCCTCCCATATTTGAACTAGGTAAAAAGTTAATAAAAGCTCTACAGTCAATAAACATGACTATAGATAAAACCTGATTTGTCCAATCTGTTAGCCATCATTGTCAAACTTCAAAATCTCCCAGGCAGGGGACCAGACAAATGAAAAGGGGGCACATGGGATCCAGATAGACTATTCCCATAGCAAAACGAAGCGGGGTCATAACCACATCCTTCTTTATTTAAAATGTAGATATTTGCTCGGCACGGTGGCTCACGCCTGTAATCCCAGCACTTTTGGAGGCAGAGGAGAGAGGATTGCCTGAATTCAGGGGCTTGAGACCAGCCTGGGCAACTTGGTGAGAACTCATCTCTACAATAAATCAAAAAATTAGCCGGATGTGGTGGTGCATACCTGTAGTTCCAGCTACTTGGAAGGCTGAGGCAGAAGGATCACCTGAGCCCAGCAGGTAGAGGCTGCGGTGGCTGTGAGTGTGCCAGAGTGAGACTCCAACTCAAAAAAAAAAGTTGATATTCAGTTCATCATGGATGTTTTACATACAATTTGATTTTTAGAAAATAGTGAATTGAAATACTATTTATCTTACTGGATGCTACCAACTGCTTGTTTTTGCTTCGACATTTACAAAGTCCTTTTGGCAGAAGAGTGCTGTGAAGCTTCCCTATCGATTGCAACATGTTCCTAAGAAACCCCAACGTGCTAAAGCCCTGCAAGGAAGCGCTAAGCTGTGCGCAGCCTCCTCTGTGAAATCAAGGAAGCCCCAAGGATCTGAGGGCTCAGAGAGGCGCCTCTCAGGACCCTGGGGGCCAGTCTTGCCCTGTATTTTTTGGCAACGTATCACAGGCTTTGGGGCTGAACTTCTGCAAACCCCGCTTTCCTCCCCGCGCCGTCAAGGGGTGCACCATCGCCGACGGGTGGACGCTGCGCTGTGGGAGCCGAGGCCAAGGGTGGAGGCCGAGGCCAGAAGGGGGCGGGGAGGCCTTTAAGTGGGAAAGTGGCCCCGTCCCTTCCCGGCAAGAGCCCCGGGCTCCTCCTCCGCCCGCAGCGCAGCCATCAATCACCGCGACAGCCCAGGCGCCCCGTGCCGGGACTCACTGGCGTTCCCGCGGGGGCTTTTCCGCCCGGGGGGAGGGAGGGACTCTGGGGGAAAAAATCTCTGTTTCTGGCGTCTACCCAGCACACTGGCTGGGAGCACCCACGGGGTCCGCGCTGGGGACGCAAGTGGTGCGACCCCCGGTCCGGCCCGCGCGCACAAGCGTAGGGCGCACTTGACACCCGTGGGCAGCCCCGCAGGTAGAGCTCGACAAAGGTCCATACCTCCCCTTCC
>NW_007251414.1:644776-645149 GCF_000164805.1 Carlito syrichta | reverse complement strand
CCCTAAGCCTCCTCCCGAGGAGAGAGGAGGGAGAGCAGCGGCCCCCGACGCCAGGAGCCCCGGGGAGCCCCGCGGCAGCCGGGAGCCTCCGCGGGCGCGGGGTGCAGGCGCAGGGGATGGGGTCTCCGCTGCCGCCTCCCCTTACCTCGCGCGGGCCCTCCCCGCAGGTCCCGGAGGCGGGGGCGACCGGTGGCCCCGCGGACGAGCGCGGGGCTGGGTTCCCCGCCCGGGAGGAGCAGGAGGAGGAGGAAGAGGAGAAGGAGGAGGAAGGGGGCAAGGGGAGGAGAAAGAGGAGGAGGGGAGGGAAGGGCTTTGTGTCTGCCTCCGGCCCGCCCCCGGCTGCAGCCCCAGCCGCCCCCTCCCCCAGCCACCC
>NW_007251414.1:641879-644756 GCF_000164805.1 Carlito syrichta | reverse complement strand
TCCCCCGCTGGCGGAGCGGTGGTGGGGAGGCGATCGCATCCGAGGTGGCGACCAAGGCGCCTGCGCGACCCCAGGGCCGCCCCCCATCCCTCGTACCGCCCTTCTCCGCCCCTCTTGACGTCCGCGCTCTGCTCTCCCCGGGTTACCGGGAGCCCGGGCGGCAATCAGGAAAAACTGGGATCAGAAAGTGTATCTAGCACAAAGCAAACTGGGCTGGATCGGCCTCCGACCCGCCTCGGCGCCGCCGCCTTCCTCTTCTGCGCTCCACCGCGAGGGCCAGAGCTTTGTTATCGAAGAGTCTTCCTTTTCTCCATGCTGCGTACACGCACGCGCACCCCCTTTCCATCCGAGCGCCACTGCCCGACTTTCGACCCCAGATCAGCCGCGGGGGCTGGGCAAAGCCCGCTCGGGAGACCGGCGCCAGCCGCAGGTCTCGTGCCCGCACGGTGTCCAGGGGTGGCCGCGCGCTGACTCCTGGGCGGTTGTTTTGCTAGGCCCTGTCTGGCCGGAGCCTTCTGGGGTTGTTTTTGAGTGCGCTGGGCTGCCCAGCTCCGCCCGGGGACGAGTTGGGCTCCCCGCACTGGTAGCCCCGAGTGACCCTTGCTTGGGGCGACGCGACCCCTCAGCGGCGCGGGCGCTGCGGGGCCGGTTCCCTGCCAGGAACGCGTCCCTGGTGACCCGCCCGGGTTTCTCACTTTCCGGGGGAACAACACTTTTGGAGACTAATTGCTGACAGTGTTAGTTACCCAAAGGCCAGTGTCACAGAGGGAACCTCGAAGAGACAAAGGGACACCCTAGAGGTGTCAAAGAGACAGTTGTTTTGGACGGAAACAGATCACTGAAGCGAGGGAAAAAAAAAAAAACCCCAGACAGACCTTATGTCTCTTCTTACTCCCTTCAGACCAGTAGTAGGGGAGACTTACATTTCATTGCTGTTGGTTCCTGTGATTCTGCCTGCTTAGATCCCAAGACGTATGTCTCATCATCAGCTCAGGTCCAGAGAAAACATCCCGCTGCACTTCTTGTTCTGTTCCAAGGCACCCATTTAATAAATAATTGAGCTCCTGCTGCGTGCCAGGGACAGTTCTAATGCTTGGGATATTGTAGGGCAACAAAACAGATCTCCCTGCCCTGGCAGGGGAGACGTTGTGGGGGCAGGGGTGGGAGAAAGAGGGTATCTGAGATGTCACAAGAGGTCGGTGGGGTGGGACAGAAAATTAGAATATGGATCTCCAGTGTGCTGCTGTTTGGCGCAGGTCACAGTATTCACTAGTGCGCAGAGTGGGCCTCCAACGGAAGGTCGGATTTGAGCCGTGAGGGTTTGAACAGAGAGTGATGTGTCTGCCCTTTACTGCTGAAAGCTCAGTCGTCTGGTGCTGTTTGGAGAGCCCACTGTAGGGCAGAGTTCGGAGTTAAGGACTACACCTGACGTTTTTTCTCTTATCCAAATACCTAATTAAGAGGCTTGGGGGATCACTGTCTGATAAGGACTCAAGACAGGGTTTTATTACCCTATTACCCTGTGTATAGTTTGTTTTCTAACCTGACTCTGGCATAACATCACATAACAAATAAAGAAAGAGACTGGGCACTGTGACTCAAGCCTGTAATCCCAGCACTTTGGGAGGCTGAAGTGAGAGTATTGCCTGAGCCCACGGGTTCAAGACCAGCCTGGGCAATTTGGTGAGACCTCATCTCTACACTAAATAATAATTTAAAAAATAGCTGGGCATGTTAGCACGCGCCTGTAGTTCCAGTTAACTGGAAGGCTAAGGCAGTAGGATCGCCTGAGCCCAGCAGGTCAAGGCTGCAGCGGCCGTGAGCATGCCACTGCACTCCAGCCTGGGCGACAGGGTGAGTCTCTGACTCAAAAAATAAAAAAGGTAAAAAGAAAATAAAGAAGGAGCCAGGCTCGGTGGCTCAGCCTGTAATCCCGCGCCTTTGGGAGGCTGAGGTGAGTGGATTGCCTGAGCCCGCGGGTTCGAGACCCACCTGGGCAGGTGAGACCTCATTGCTACAATACAATAAAATCAAAAAATCAGCCGGGCGTGGTAGCGCGCGCCTGTAATTCCGACTACTCGGAAGGCTGAGGCGGAAGGATCGCCGGAGCCCAGCAGGTCGAGGCTGCGGTGGCCGGGAGTGGCCACTGCACTCCAGTCTGGGGGACAGAGTGAGACTCCGACTCAAAAAAAAGAAAAAGTGAAACAGATGTAACCATGACAGTGGAGAAGGAGTTTCCCACTTCACAAAGCAACTGAGCGAGGAGGGCTGGAGAAATCTCTCAAATCCATTTCCCTGAAGATTCCCCTCAGTCTTAAAGGGAATTTGGAAGGAAGAGAGATGGCGGCTGTTGATTGATTGATGGTGTCACGGGTGGGGGGATGGTGTTGAGATCATCTTCCTGGGGCCCTGTAAGTGGTAGAGGACTTCCTGGTGCTCTGGGACTGGGTAGGAGATCTTGCCAGAGTACAAAGTCTGGAAAAGATCTCTGATACCATTCTTAGGTTTTACAGGGGATGCTGTCTATAAAACAATTCCTCTGGCCATAAGGTACCTACCACCGGCCCTGAGCTAGGATGGAAGCAGACTGGGAGGCAGGTATAAGGGGAGAACCCTGGAGATTGAAGCTGCTTTTGTCTTTCTGATGGCTTGTCTCCTCAAGCAGTCATATGTTGGTTGGTTTTACAGGCAGCTTCCCCTCCTCCCCAGGGGTCTGACATGAAGATAATTGCAAGTAAACTTAGAGGCAACATATGAGCTGGGCTTGGTGGCTCAGCCTGTAATCCCGTGCCTTTGGGAGGCTGAGGTGGGTGGACTGCCTGAGCCCGCGGGTTCAAGACCCGCCTGGGCAACTTGGCGAGACCTCATCTTTAAAAT
>NW_007251414.1:630887-641440 GCF_000164805.1 Carlito syrichta | reverse complement strand
AAAAAAAAAAAAAAAAAAGAAGCAACATATGCGTTAATTTCTAATCCTGGCAGCAGCTTTTGCTCCATGACCCAATATTAATTCTATGTAGGCAGTATCACTGGCCAGAGAAAACCACAAGGCTACAGTACTCAAGTAACAAACCTTGGTTCCTCCTGTGGACTTAGCTCATTTTTGGAAGGTTTGTCCTCCCACCTCAGGGTCCCTAGAGACAGGAGTGGCCATTCCAGTCAGTCGCAGAGAGCACAGTGCTGTCGGGGCACTTTTGCCGGCTGGGGACCAGCTAGCCAAGAAAATGTCATTTCTAATGAAGTTATTTTCCCTTTAAAGTAAACCAAGTGGCATTGGTTCTGGAAGCGTTGCCCAGTGCTGGCAAGTCAGTAACTTGTTTCTCTCCCCTGTTGAACAGTTCAGGTAGAGATGAGTGTCATGTGTACAAAAAATGACTTGGGAGGGCCAGACGTGATAGTTTAAGCCTGTAATCCCAGCACTTTGGGAGGCCAAGGTAACAGGATTGCCTGAGTCCAGGGGTTCAAGACCAGCCTGGGTGACTTGGTGAGACCTTTTCTCTACGATAAATGAAAAAATTAGCTGGGCATGGTGGCGTGTGCTTGTGGTTCCAGCTACTTGGAAGAATTGCCTGAGCCCAGTAGGTCGAGGCTGTGGTAGCCATGAGCGTGCCACTGCACTCCAACCTGGGCAACAGAGTGAGACTCTGACTAAAAAAAAAAAAAAAATTACTTGGGAATCACAGTTTTGTATTCCAGCATCTGAGCCATAAAAAAATCATCTTGGCCAGGCAAAGTAGCTCATGCCTGTAATCCCAGCACTCTGGGAGGCTGAGGCAAGAGGATTGCTAGAGCCCAGGAGTTAGAGCCAGCCTAGACGACATAGCGAGATCTCATCTCTCTCTACAAAAAATAAAAAAATAAAAATTATTCAGGCATGGTGGCACATGTCTGTAGTCCCAGCTACTCAGGAGGCTGAGGCAGGAAGATCACCTGAGTCCAGGAGGTCGAGGCTGTGGTGAGCCATGATTGTGTCACTGCACAATGACAGTGAGACCCTGACTCAAAAACAATAATAATAAAATAAAGTAAAAAATATATAAAAATAATAAGTATGGCAATTCTTTATTTATTGGTCTACACTGCTAGGTGACATTACCTTTTCAATCCCCATGGCCACCTCCAGGGGATAGACAGAGAACATCAGTGGATAGTCAACTGTTTGTAAGTGTTAGGAATCATCAAATAGTTACAGTGGTCAGAGCTGGCAGCTTCCTCTCCAAAGATGTGGTTCACTAGAGAGAGGAGGTTCTTTTTTTTTTTTTTTGAGTTGGAGTCTCACTCCGTAGCCCAGACTGGAGTGCAGTGGCGTGCTCCTGGCCACCGCAGCCTCAACCTCCTGGGCCCAGGCGATCCTTCTGCCTCAGCTTTCCAAGTAGCTGGAACTACAGGCGTGCGCTACCACGCCCGGCTAATTTTTTGATTTATTGTAGAGATGAAGTCTCGCCAAGTTGCCCAGGCGGGTCTCAAACCCGTGGGCTCAGGCAATCCACTCACCTCAGCCTCCCAAAGTGCTGGATTACAGGCTGAGCCACCGAGCCCGGCTTAATTTGCATTTTTAAATGACCACAATGAAGGCTGTGGGGAGAAAAGGTGGCCTGGAAGTTAAGAAAAGAACCATGAGTAGAAGCAAGAGAGAAATGAGAGAGGCTTGCCATCACCAGGCAAGGAATGATGGATGAGGTGGAGGGGAATGATGGATGAGGTGGAGAGTTAAGACAGAGGGGAGTGGGAGCATTCAGAGTGTGCTCTGAAGGAGGAACCCCCAGTCAAGCTCTCTTACAGATCCCTCTTGTACACTTGGATACAATTTGGATTACTCTTTAACTATATTTAGCCATCAACAAATTTACAAAACTTGGAGAGTGACTTAAAATGACAAATATTTGCTTGCATTCATTGAAAAAAATATCACCTCCTTTGAGTCTGAAAAAGCAGAAGTTTGAATAAAACAAGGTGGTATTTATTTTATTTTATTTTATTTTTTTTGAGTTGGAGTCTCACTCTGTCACCCAGACTGGAATGCAGTGGCCGCTCCCGGCTACCACAGCCTCGACCTGCTTGGCTCCGGCGATCCTTCCACCTCAGCCTTTCGAGTAGCTGGAACTACAGGTGTACACTAGCACGCCCGGCTAATTTTTTTTGATTTATTGTAGAGATGAGGCCTCGCCAAGCTGCCCAGGCGGGTCTCAAACCCGCGGGCTCAGGCAATTCACTCACCTCAGCCTCCCAAAGTGCAAGATTACAGGCTGAGTCACTGAGTCCGGCCTATTTTTATTTTTTTATTTTTGAGTTGGAGTCTCACTCTGTCACCCAGACTGGAGTACAGTGGCACACTCCTGGCCTCTGCAGCCTCGACCTGCTGGGCTCCGGCGATCCTTCCGCCTCAGCCTTCCAAGTAGTTGGAGCTACAGGCACACGCTACCACGGCCGGCTAATTTTTTTTGATTTATTGTAGAGATGAGGTCTCGCCAAGTTGTCCAGGCGAGTCTCGAACCCGCAGGCTCAGGCAATTCACTCACCTCGGCCTCCCAAGTTGCGGGATTACAGGCCGAGCCACCGAGCCCGGCCAAGGTGGTATTTAAAAAACTGTGTGTGTGTGTTTATATCTTGCTATGGTTTGAATGGCTGTCCCCTCCAAGACTCACACTGAAATTTAATTGCTGTTGTAACAGAATTAAGAGGTGGGAACTCTAAGGGGTGATCAGGCCATAAAGACTCCATCCTTATGGGTGAGAATGAGGACCTCATAAAAGGGTGAGTTTGCTCTCCCTTGCCCTTCCACCTCTGCTATGTGCTGATGTGGCATGAAGACTCTTGCCAGATGCCTGCCCCTCAATCTTGGACTTCCCTGCCTCCAGAACTATGAGAAATACATTTCTGTTCATTACAAATTACTCAGTCTCAGGTATTCTGCTACAGCAACACAAAACAAACTAAGATATGTTCTAAACCTTTCCTGCATATGCTTCAGAGAATGAGTTTTTGTTGTTGTCATTGTTGTTTTTATTTTGACTAGGAGTCTTACTCTGTTGCCCAGGCTGGAGTGCACTGCCGCTGTAACCTTGACTTGCTGGGTTCAAGCGATCCTTCAGTCTCAGCCCTCCAAGTAGCTGGAAACTCAGGTGTGTGCCATCACACCTGGCTCTGGATCAATTTTTGATTTATTGTAGAGATGAGGTCTTACCAAGTTGCCCAGGCTGGTCGTGAACCCCTGGACTCAGGCAGGTCTCTTCCTCTGCCTCCCAAAGTGCTGGAATTACAGGTGTGAGCCACTGTGCCCACCCTGTTTTTGTTGTTGTTGTTTGTTTGTTTTTTTAAGTTGGGATCATACTCTACTGCCCAGGATGGAGTGCAGTGGCATGATCATGGGTGACTGTAGCCTTGACCTCCTGGGTTCAGGTGATCCTTTGACCTAAGTCTCCCAAGTAGCTGGGGCCACAGGCATGTGCCACTATGCCTGGCTGATTTTTTCCAATTTTTTTGTACAGACGAGGTCTTGCTATGAAAGGATGAGTTTTCACGGCATGTTGCCAAAGTCCTGTAGAAGAGAAGGAAAGAGAAATTACACTCACATTTGGCTGAGCATCTGGGTAGATTGTGAGGCTATTTAATGAGATGAGAACAGTTTCAGGGGTTAGGAAAAAAAAAAGAGTTCTGGTTATCTTTAATTTATTTGAAAATCGCTTACCCTAACTACCAAAATAAAAAATACATGACTCTGGTCATGCCGATATGGAATTTGTCATGCTTCCTAATTCCCAGTTCAGGGAACTTGTCCAACTTCTTCATTCTTTCTTTTCTTTTTTTCCACCTCATTCTTTCTGTCTATGTATTCTGTCTTTTTGTTTACATATTCTGGACTTTTTTTGGAGTGGGGTGGTGTCTCATTCTGTTGCCCAGACTGAAGTGCAGTGGCATGGTCATGGCTCACCACAACCTCCAACTCCTAGGCCCAGGCAAACCTCCCTCCTTGGCCTCCCAAATAGCTGGGATGACAGATGCATGCTGTCATGTCCTACTAATTTTTGACTTTTTGTAGAGATGAGGTCTTGCTAAATTACCCAGGCTGGTCTGGAACTCCTGAGCTCAAGCAGTCGTCTTGCCCCAGCCTCCCAAAGTGCTGGGATTACAAGCATGAGTCATCATACCCAGCCTACTCTGGACTCTAAAACAGATCTTCGGATTAGTGAATTATTGTTTTTAGACTATATGACTATCATTAAATATTTATTTTTATATTTATCTTCAGATTTCAATTATATTTATAAAAAGTACTTAGATTAACTTCTATGCTTAAACTTGTTTCAATATCTACTCCCTTATCATTCATATCTTATCTTTATCATTTTAATGATTTACCTTTTCATCTATGTTATATAGAAAGAATATAACTTAAATTTTTTTAAAAGAACATAAAGATTATAAGTTGTCTAAGATTTTGGAGAATATTCTATCTTTTGCACACAAATGTGTGTAGAATTTTTGTTTTCTGTGGTAGATTTTCTGCAAAGATGATCCCTGACAGTTTCTCCCATCCTGGCATATGCATCCTGGCATATGCATCAAGGGTTTCAACTATTTCTCCTCCCTTTGATTCTAGTCTTGCGCTCTGACTTGTTTTGACAAAGCGAATGTAGTAAAAGTGATGTTGTAGCCGGTCTCAGTGGCTCAACCTGTAATCCCTCGCTCAGGGAGGCTGAGGTGAGTGGATTGCCTGAGCCCGCGAATTCGAGACCCGCCTGGGCAACTTGGCAAGACCTCATCTCTACAATAAATAAAAAATTAGCTGGGCGTGGTAGCGTGCGCCTGTAGTTCCAGCTACTTGGAAGGCTGAGGCAGAAGGATGGCCTGAGCCCAGCAGGTCGAGGCTGTGGTGGCTGGGAACGGCCACTGCACTCCAACTCAAAAAAAAAAAAAAAAAAAGTGATGTTGTATGGCTTTAGCTTAAAGACTTTAATGGCCTGGCAGCCCCCGATTTTGCCTTCATAGAACCCAAAGCCATGTAAGGAATCTTAAGATAGAGATTCCTGAACAATGAGACACCACGTGGAGAGACAGAGACAGAGAGAGAGAGAGAGAGAGAGAGAGAGAGAGAGAGAAACTCAGACAGCTTCCAGCCATCTAGTTACTCAAGCCAATGCTGCAGCCATTTTGGATGATCCATCCTTAGCTGAGTTTCCAACTGAATACAGCCATGTCAGTGGCTCCAGCTGCCTCCACACAGTGCAGAAGAACCACTAGCTGACACCAACCAACCTACATAATGATGAAAAGTAAGTAACTGCTGTTGTTTTAAGTCACTAAGTTTTGGAGTGCGTTGTTAAACAGCAGTAGATCCTATTTCTCTCCAAAACTCAATAGATAATGAGAGGACAACAATAGATTTAGGTTAAGAGCATGCTATTGAGAGACCCAAGAAACCAAGAAACTTATTTGCTGTAAAAGCAGCGTTTAGTTCACTATATTTCATATATCCCCACCTCATGTTTACTATATATTTTGTGTATTCCTACCTCATGTATTTTATGACTACCTCATGTATTTTATGAAATCTTAGTACTTTGAATCCTACCTCAGACCCTGTAGAATTAGGCATATGTCGGGTTTTAAGCAGTGTTTGTATTTAGAATCCTCGGGTTAAGCATTGTCAAACCCAAACCAGTAGGCTAACTTATGCTTTTACAACGGGATGTAAAGGATAAAGCGATAAGCCTCTTTCAAACATTCCTACAAGGTGGCACCAGCCTTAGAGGAGCCACCTCCTCTCTAGGTGGGCTTTATCACCGGTTTATATCTCAGTGATAATTTACAGCAGTGGCTATGTAAACCTGCAGGGAACAAAGACCTTTATAAAAGTAACTGCCTTGCTATTATAAGCTTGCTATTATAAATTCCCAGAATTAGTATATGATTTTCTACCCCACATTCACTGTATGTGTTTGCAGCATTCATATTTAAAACTTTGTTAAGTTTGGCTTTTGTTGTCCCATAATGACTATGCAAAAGTTAAGCAAACAAGCTTTCCTAAGTAAGCCTTGGGCTGGATCGGTAAACTAAAAGGGCTAATGTAACCCTTTGTCTGCCGGCCCAGGTTACTTCATAAACCGAGATTGTATGGACCTAACTTATCTAACATTTCACTCGACCCATTACGTGGGTTTCTGTCAATCATGGGCAGCACCCACCAATACCAGGTATTCCCGTACCCATTAGGAGAAATTACCCAATCATGTAAAATCAAGTTTGGAGTTCTTTCCCCTCCCTCTGTAATTGTGCATAAAAACTGCTTGCCATTGTGAATCGGGGCTCTGGTCCCTGAAGCTGCTGCTTCGGGCGTGAGCCCAGACTCGAGCCTGAATAAAGACCCTCGTGTGATTGCATCGGAGCTGGCTCTTTGTGGTCTCTATATCTCTCTCATTAGAGTCTCGGGTTCAACAATATTGCTTTGTTACTTTCTAACATTTAATCTCAGTGAAAAACCTAGATTCAGCCTGATTTGTTTTTCCTCATTATTTTAGGCACCGTTTTTAAATACTTTAAAAATTTTTCTTCATCTTTCTAATCTAAGCAATTTCCCAGAATATGAGGGAGTATGAGTATCTTTTCATTGATTTGGTACACAACAGGTTAAGCCATTTGCTCTCTCTAAGGATTTCTCTTTCAGATCTAAAAAGTTTTCTCTAGTGATGCCTTTGACCATTGTTTCTATTCTAATTTGTGATGACTTCATTTTAGGCAAGGGTCAGCAACTGCAGCCTGTAAGAAAATTCTGGCCCACTACCTGCCTTAGAAAATAAAGTTTTAGGCTCAGCCTGTAATCCCAGTGCTTTGGGAGGCCGAGGTGAGTGGATTGCACGAGCCTGCGGGTTCGAGACCCGCCCACAACTTGGTGAGAACTCATCTCTACAATTAAAAAGAAAAAAGAAAAAATGACAGGAGAAAAAGCATCAAAAAAGAAAAGAAAGTTTTTTTCAAAACCCAGCCACATTCATTTATTCACCTGTTGTCTATGACTGCTTTCACGATTCGTCAGCAGAATTAAGTAGCTGCAACAGAAACCATCTGTATCAAGCATGTATTTTTATTCTGCTGCTTTGACATCTAGGCTCCTGCTGACACTGGAAGGGGCTGCCCCTCCCAGGGTTAGCAAATTCCTGGAGATGGCAAACAACTCAGTTAAGGATTGTGTCTTTCAAATGCAAATCAACCAGCCTAAAGTCCATACCCCAACCACCTCCTTTGTTGGGTTTTCCTGCACTCGGGTGACTCTCCATCTCCTCTAATCACCCAAGCACCAGGCATCTAGGGACAGAATCGCTGGGTCCCAGAGCCCACTGAAGTTATTCAAACTAGCTGGCCCTATGCCTCTTTACCCTTTCTGCCTCCTTCTTGCAGAAACCACAAAAAAGTCTCCTGCCCATGTTTTTTCTTCACTTCCTCTTCCTCACCGCCAACCCTGGGGCTTCCAGTGTGCCCCCTGCTCTTGCGAACTGTGACAAATTATCTTTTCAATGGCAGCCATCTTGTTCAATGACAATGATCTGTCAGTTTCACCATAGGTGAAAACAAAACCTACATTTAAAAAAACCATCTGAGTCAGGCACAGTGGCTCACACCTACAATCTCAACATTTTGAGAGGCTGAGGCAGGAGGATTACTTGAGCTCAGGAGTTTGAGACTAACCTGGGCAACATAGAAATAACTCGTCTCTACAAAAAAAAAAAATTTTTTTAAATTAGTCGAGCATGGTGGCAGACATTTATAGTCCCAGCTACTTGGGAGACTGAGACAGAAGGTTCACTTGAGCCTAAGAGGTCAAGGCTGCAATGAACTGTAATCATGTCACTGTACTTCAGCCTGGGTAGCAGAATGAGACCCCAACTCAAAAAAAAAAATCTGGTTTACAAAGCTAAAATAATCAATTTGGTCTTTTACAAAAAGTTTGCTGACTGCTAGTCTTGGCCACCCACAGTTCTCAGATCATGCCACTCTTTTTTTGTTGTTGTTGTTTGTTTGTTTTGAGTTGGAGTCTCACTGTCGCCCAGACTGGAGTGCAATGGCCGCTTTGGCCACCGCAGCCTCGACCTGCAGCCTCGATCTGCTGGGCTCCTGCGATCCTTCCGCCTCAGCCTTCCAAGTAGCTGGAACTACAGGCACACGCCACCACGCCCGGCTAACTTTTTTGATTTATTGTAGAGATGAGGTCTCGCCTGCCCAGGCGGGTCTCGAACCCGTGGGCTCAGGCAATCCACTCACCTCAGTCTCCCAAAGCTTGGGATTACAGGCTGAGCCACCAAACCCGGCTGATTATGCCACTCTTATCTGTGTTTCTTGTCTTGGCTTCCCTACCTGCTACCTGATCTTCAGCCTGCTCCATTCTGTCCCCAACACTAGATTGAAATGGCTTTTGTTGAAGTCATTGTTGCCCAGGATGTTGCCAGTTCTGAGACTCAGGAGCAGGCCAGGAAGATGGGAAGCTTGACAGAGGAAGAAAGGGCAGGCTTCCAGGGTGCCCTGATGGAGGCTGTCAGAGTGGGCCATTTGCAGGTGCACTAACTAGAAGCCGAGCAGCCTATGTACCTCGTTATGTGTGTATTTTTGGTTCTCTCTGGTTGGTCCTCAGTTGGAAGTGGACACAGAATGCAGGAAACTGTAATTTGTACTAATCAATTCCTGGCAGTTTGGGACTGATTGTTGCTGGGTTTATTGTGGGGCTTTCTAAACTACTTGCTAGAGACCATGGTCTCCCTTCCTACAAGCCTGACTTGTAAATAGCAGGCTGGCTTCCCAGGCTGGGTCCTGTAGATAATGGCTGGCTTCCTGGTCTGGGTGCTACAGATTACCGGTTAGAGTTCTGTTTTTACAGACAGTCTGGCCATGGTCCATGTGCACGTTCAGCCTTCCAGCTCCCAGGGGACCTGCTGCCCCCTACCTCATAGCCACTTCCTTGGGCAGGTCACAGTGAGAGGTTTGCTTGTCCAAGGTCAGCAGAAGAGTAGCTCTCACTGCAGTGCATTCTGGGAAGATGGAGTTTTATGGGTATGTCATTATGTCATCACAGGAGTCCTACCACCATTGCTACATTCTATTGGCAAGTCACAAGTCCCACCCACACTGAAGAGAAGATGATTGCGCAGGGTGTCACTTCAGGGGCTGAGATTATGCCTACGACATAGGACTGTGCCCAACACAAGAGGCAAGAGGATGAGTCTCCCCAGGAGAGTCGCAGGCTCTGGAGAACAACTGTTGGTCACCAGCATTTACTGTTTTTCCACCAGACAACCCCCTGCCTAGGCTTCATCTTGAAATGTGTAAAAGAAGGAACACTAGGAAGAAGCTGTCTTCTCTAGGCACTGTGCCCGCTTGGTCTTGGGACCCAGAGGAAGGGACACTCAAGGGCCACCAGTCCCTGGGAGGGCTTTGTACTGCCCTGATTTCTCTTTCTAACACCTGCAACTGGGCAGCCATGGCTGATTTCTGTGCCAAAGAGGCGAGGCAGCCAGGTGGAGAGGGCAGAACGGAGATTAGAAGCTTTTCTTTGATCTATTATCAGCGTGCTATCCGGCCTCCTGTGCCCCGTAAGCAAGAATTAAGTTCCTAATGCACTCTCTGTTTCTCTGTCTCTCTAGTGCTGTACGTGAAAAGCCCTAGTCGCCCACAATGTCATTATTTTCCTCCATGGCTTTCCTTGTCTCCTCCACTGCCACCTTTATGTGTGGGATCCTGCAAAGCCTACTGCAGAGTCCATCCCTATCTGTGGTCTGTAATATTCTAGGCAGGGGGCGCTCATATGACTGTATATGACAATCATCTGGAGAGTGTTACAAAATCCTGATGCCCAGGTCACACCTTAGTTAAACTTTCTTTTGAGTCAGAGTCTCCCTGTTGCCCAGAATGGAGTGCAGTGGCACGCTAACAGCCACCGCAGCCTCCGCTAGCTGGGCTTAGGTGATCCGCCTCTGTTTTTCTTCTTCTTTTTTTTTTTTAATTTGAGTTAGAGTCTCACTCTGTCGCCCAGACTGGAGTGCAGTGGTCGTTCCCGGCCACCGCAGCCTCGACCTGCTGGGCTCAGGCAATTCTTCCGCCTCAGCCTTCCAAGTAGCTGGAACTACAGGCATGTACTAACACGCCCGGCTAATTTTTTTGATTTATTGTAGAGATGAGGTCTCACCAAGTTGCCCAGGCAGGTCTCGAATCCGTGGGCTCAGGCAATCCACTCACCTCAGCCTCCCAAAGGCACGGGATTACAGGCTGAGCCACCGAGCCCGGCTAAGACTTTTATTTTATTTTTTGAGTTGGAGACTCACTCTGTTGCCCAAGGCTGGAGTACAGTGGCACACTCACGGCCACTGCAGCCTCGACTTACTACTCTCAAGTGATCCTTCTGCTTCAGCCTTCCAAATAGCTGGAACTACAGGCGTTTACCACCACGCCCAGCTAATTTTTGGATGTACTGTAGAGACAAGGTCTCGCCATGTTGCA
>NW_007251414.1:623598-630867 GCF_000164805.1 Carlito syrichta | reverse complement strand
AAGGCTGGTCTTGAACCCTTGGGCTCAGGCAATCCCCTTGCCTCAGACTCCCAAAGTCCTGGGATTACAAGTGTGAGCCACCATGCCTGAGTTCAGGCTAAGACTTTCAATTAAGATTTTCCCTGTTTCTCTATTGATGTTTATTGGGTCTGCTATGCTTCATCATGGTCAGCCAACAATTTTGACACATAATTTGATAACTTTTTGCAATGTTTTCATTAGTTCTTCTCATTACTGGCCATTTTGACCTCTCTTCATCAATGATGCTTTCTCTCCCCTCAGAAAAATGTTTAATCCATTTGTATACTGATGTTGTCTTCATGGCATTATCCCCATAAACTTGGACTAACTTGTCCCTGATTTCACTTCAAGTTTAACAAGAAAGTTAATGTTTGTTCATTTCTCTAATTCAAGCTCCAACATTCTTATGATAGCACACAAAGACATGCAACAACAATAATGAGCGTCACTCAGCAAAACACTGCCACATGTTGACATGAACATAGCTGTGAGACACTGATATATCAAAGTTATGAAACCTCACAGAGTTGTTTGTGCAGTGCTGCCAATGTAAGCTCACGGTGGCAAGGTTGTGAACTTAATTGTCAGACCTTGTAGATAGGACACATGTTTTCTTATTTATTTATTTATTTATTTAATTTTGTTTTATTTATTTATTTTTTTGAGTTGGTGTCTCACTCTGTCGCCCAGACTATAGTACAATGGTTGCTCCCGGCCACCACAGCCTTGACCTGCTGGGCTCCGGCAATCCTTCCGCCTCAGCCTTCCGAGTAGACAGAATTAAGGCATATGCTACCATGCCTGGCTGATTTTTTGATTTATTGTAGAGATGAGGTCTCGCCAAGTTGTCCAGGCGGGTTTTGAACCCGTGGGCTCAGGCAATCCACTCACCTCAGCCTCTCAAAGTATTTTTTTTTTGAATTGGAGTTTCACTCTGTTGCCCAGGCTAGAGTGCAGTGCCACACTCATGGCCCCCACAGCCTCCATCTGCTGGGCTCAGGTAATCCTTCCACTTCAGCCTTCCAAGTAGCCAGAACTACATGTACGCACTACCACGCCTAGCTAATTTTTTGATTTATTGTAGAGTTGAGGTCTTGCCAAGCTACCCAGGCTGGTCTTGAACCTGTGGGCTCAGGCAATCCTCTCACTTCAGCCTCCCAAAGTGCCAGGATTATAGACACGAACAGCTACTCCTAGCAAGACACATGGTTTCTAACTACCTCAGGTGGTGGAACTCTCCCCTCATCATCTCCAACAGCTATAAGTTTCCTTTCAAGCTGGGCTCGGTGGCTCAGCCTGTAATCCCGCGCCTTTGGGAGGCTGAGGTGAGTGGATTGCCTGAGCCCGCGGGTTTGGGACCCGCCTGGGCAGCGAGACCTCATCTCTACAATAAATCAAAAAATCAGTTGGGCGTGGTAGCGCATGCCTGTAATTCCGGCTACTCGGAAGGCTGAGGTGGAAGGATCGCCAGAGCCCAGCAGGTCGAGGCTGTGGTGGCCGGGAGCGGCCACTGCACTCCAGTCTGAGTGACAGAGTGAGACTCCAACTCAAAAAATATAAAAATAAAAATAATGTTACGTATTCAAGTATGAAACAATAAAAAATCAACACATAATGGTTTTGACCAGGCACTGTACACGTTTAAGCTCTCTGAGGGAAAGTCTTATATTTCTTGTCCCCTGGTAAGTCCTGATGAAGATCAGGAGGAGTGATAGATTCCTTATAGATGATGAAGGTCTGAGACTAGAAGGGCATCTGCAATTCTGCTTCAGGATGGTGCCCTGAAGCGGGAAGATTCCTGAGCTCTCTTTTACCTAGCACCAAGTGGGCCCAGAGGAAATATCTATGGGGGTATTGAGGCAATGGGCCTGGACAGCTCCAAAGAATTACCACATCCCGCAGGGTGACTGTGAGGACCTATGTGGACCAATGAAGAAAGTTCAGAGAAAAAGAGAGCATCTCAGCAGATGCCAGAGTGAATAAAAGTGACAACTTTGGCTGGATGTCTCCCAGGGTTGTGGACTGGGGCCACGATGGGAGTGACAGATTTGGCCAATACTTGGTTTCCTCCACTGGTGTCCTGTGAGCATGGGTCTGATATGCCTGTGTTTTGGAGATTCAAACCTGCAGTGCTCCTCTTTAGCTGGCCTCCCAAATTTTGACTCTTGGAAAATAATTGCTGAGAATGATGGTGCTCTCAAGCTAGCCCCCATCGGTGCACACACAGCAAAGTGGGAAATGGCCCCCATACACTCCAGTGCCTTCACACTTTGCATCCCTACTCGCCTTCCAGATGTCCAAAGGCTGTGACTGGCATTATCCTATCCATCTTGAGTACGTCTGCCACTCTCCCAGACTATCCCTTCCAAAGGAGCTCTGGCTACTTGTCCCTATTGGAGCTGCTCTCTCTCTGTCTCTCTCTGTTCTCCCTCTCTCCCTCCTTTCTTTCTCTCCCTTTCTCTCTCCTTCACTCCTCTCTTCTTCCCTCCCTCTCTCTCTGCCCTCTACCTTTCTTTCTTGTTCTTTAAGTCAGAGTCTCACTCTGTCCCTATGCTGGAGTGCAGTGGCATAATCAGGCCACCACAACCTCTACATGCTGGGCTAAGGTCATCCTTCCACCTCAGCCTACCAAGTAGCCAGAACTACAGGTGTGCACAAAATCTGGCTAATTTTGTAATTTTATTTATTATTATTATTTTTTTGAGTTGGAATCTCACTCTGTCGCCCAGACTGGAGTGCAGTGGCCGCTCCCGGCCACCGCAGCCTCGACCTGCTGGGCTCTGGTGATCCTTCCACCTCAGCCTTCCAAGTAGCTGGAACTACAGGCGTGCACTACGGTCCCTGGCTAATTTTTTGATTTATTGTAGAGATGAGGTCTCGCTAAGTTGCCCAGGTGGGTCTCGAAGCCACGGGCTCAGGCAATCCACTCACCTCAGACTCCCAAAGGCGTGGGATTACAGGCTGAGCCACCGAGCCCGGCTTCCATTTTCTTAAAGGGTACCTTTGCCAAGGTTTCTAATTGCCTTTCATTTCCTTCCACTCTCCCTTCCCTTTTCTTTTCTTCCTTTCTTTTTAATTATTACTTATATTGTCAACAGAGAACATTCACCATTATGATCTTCAGAAACGTCCAACTGTTTAGCCACATTAACTCCCGTAGAGAATTCATGTTCTCTCTGAAGATGCATTTCCAGAGACTCCAATCTGAATTGGCTATTTCCTGGACCTGCTGAGAACTACTAAGCCCAATGTTTTTTTCTCCATATTTCTGGAGGTAGATGTATTATTTTTTGGAATCTCAAGTCTATCTCTTTTTAAAATTTTCTCCCTCTTTTTATCTCAGAAGGGGCTCCAGAAGGTTACTTTCAGGGCCTGTGTATGTCTGAAAACATATATTATTCATGCTTGGTAAGTATTTTGGCTAACAGTGACAGTTTTCCACCTTTTCCTCTCAATTTGAAGGTGTTTCTCCACTGTGCTTTACCCTCTGGTGTTGCTGAAAGAGATCTGATCAATATTAGTTTGAATCTGCTCCTTGTAACTGATCTGATTTTCTTTTCTTCTGATAAGTTGTTTTTTTGTTTGTTTGTTTGTTTGTTTTAATCCTCCAAGTTAGCCGAGCTCGTTGACTCAGCCTGTAATCCCAGAGCTGTGGGAGGCTGAGGTGAGTGGATTGCCTGAGCTCGTGGGTTCGAGATCCGCCTGGGCAACATGGGGAGACCTCATCTCTATAATAAATTAAAAAAAAAAAATTAGCCAGGCGTGGTAGTGCGCACCTGTAGTTCCAGATACTTGGAAGGCTGAGGTGGAAGGATCGCTGGAGCCCAGCAGATTGAGGCTGCGGTGGCTGGGAGTGGCCACTGC
The DNA here is from genome assembly GCF_000164805.1 of Carlito syrichta. NCBI lineage: Eukaryota > Metazoa > Chordata > Mammalia > Primates > Tarsiidae > Carlito > Carlito syrichta. The sequence continues at coordinate 626,982 of NW_007251414.1, read as the reverse complement.
ACTCCAGTCTGGGTGACAGAGTGAGACTACAACTAAAAAAAAAAAAAAATTCCTCCAAGTTGTGAGATTCATGGGAATATATCTGGGCTGGATCTTTCACTCATTGCTTTGTTTTATCCATCAGTATCCTCAATCTGCTTGTGCCTTCATTAAGTTACTGCAGGTTCAAATTTCTTGATGGGGCCAGTACAGATCCTATTCTTGTTATGTATTTCATTCTTCTTGGAACTCTTAGCGTTTATCTTAAGGGCCCCTTGGGAGGGAAGAGAGGTAAATGCATGGGATTCTGAACCTTCTCCAAACATTTTATTTGGATACTAAAAGGAAAGGATGTTCCCAAAAGACTGAAGGACTTGTAGATCCTTGACTCATGGAGAAACTGTGGCTTTTTGCAGTGGTTCCTGGGGCATCAGAGGAACTTCCATGTGCTCTGTCCTTAAACAAACTATGACATCACTTTTCTAATTGAATAGAAAAATATTTCTTTCTTTTTTTTTTTTGAGTTGGAGTCTCACTCTGTTGCCCAGACTGGAGTGCAGTGGCCGCTCCCGGCCACCGCAGCCTCGACCTGCTGGGCTCCGGTGATCCTTCCGCCTCAACCTTCCAAGTAGCTGGAACTATAGGCACATGCTACCACACCCGGCTAATTTTTTGATTTAATGTAGAGATGAGGTCTCGCCAAGTTGCCCAGGCGGGTCTCAAACCCGCGGGCTCAGGCAATCCACTCACCTCAGTCTCCCAAGGCATGAGATTACAGGCTGAGCCACCGAGCCCAGCTAGAGCTGATGTTTTATACAGAGAGTTCCCTACTCCCTCTGCCTGCCCTCTCGCCTGTGCCCTCAGCCCACACACATGAGAGCAAGTGGGAACAGAAGTGGCAGAAGTCTCCATCTCTCTTAGGCACCCCATCACCGCAGAGAGTGTCTGCCTGCGTCGCCTTTCAGCCCCATCCCATGACCCTGTGGCCAACCCCAGGCTCCCACAGAATCACAGAACCTGTTCCCATACTGGGGTCTTGGGGTGTGTACATTGATGCCAGGCAGTGGCCTTTTGTGCTACTCAGGATGGATCTTTCACCGAAACACTGTTTCAGGGGAGCAAAAAATGGAGGTTCCTGTTTGTTCTGTTTGTACCATGGCCCCACCCTGGGAATAGACATAGACTGCCTACACAGTGCTGTGAGATTTCCCTGTGTTTAATCATAGTCACAATTCTTCATCTTTTTCTTCTTTTTTGTAGAGATGAGGTCCCGCCATATTGTCTAGACTGGTCTAAAATCTCTGGGCTCAAGCAGTTCTCCTACCTCAGCCACCCAAAGTGCTGAGATTACAGGCATGAATCACTTGGGCCTGGCCTCAACTCTTTTTTGTAGATAGTTATGTTCAAATTTAAGAGAGCTGATGTGGCCAGGCACGTGCCTCATACCTATAATCCCAGCACTTTGGGAGGCCAAGGCGAGAAGACTGCTTGAGCCCACGGGTTCAGGACCAGCCTGGGCAACTTGGTGAGACCTCATCTCTACAACAAATCAAAATATTAGCCGAGTGTGGTGGCACATGCCTATAGTTCCAGTTACTTGAAAGGCTGAAGCGGAATGATCACCTGAGCCCAGCAGGTCAAGGCTGCAGTGGCTATGAGCATGTCATTGCACTCCAGCCTGGGTAACAGAGTGAGAGACTCCAACTCAAAAAAAAAAAAAAAAAAGAGAGAGAGAGAGCTGGTGTGTCAGTAAACTTGGCATTGTTTCAGTGTAGCTATCTGAATCATAATTGAACTAGTTTCCTAGCACACTTGGTGGTTTAAAACAACAGTACTCTCTATTCACTCACAGCTCTGGAAGCCAGAAGTGCTCAGTCAATCCAGGTTGGTTCCTGTTTTTTTTTTTTTTTTCAAAGTCTCACTCTGTTGTCCAGACTGGAATGCAGTGGCACGCTCATGGCCACCGCAGCCTTGACCTGCTGGGTTCAGGTGATCCTTCCACCTCAGCCTTCCAAGTAGCTGGAACTACAGGTGTGCCCTACCACACTCAACTAATTTTTTGATTTATGGGAGGAGGGATACAATTTAACCTACAACAATTATCAAAGTAAATTAAGAGTTAACTAGAATGGTAAGATGTGATATATCTTGTTATTCTTTGAGCAACCACTGTGTTGTGAAATTTTCTTTAGGCTTACTAATAGCCACAGCTTTTTCAAATACTGAAAGACTGATATGTAAATACTTAGATTACCGAAGAATGAAAAAATAAATGCTCTCACCTCTCTTAACCTTCTAACTAGTGCATGAAGAAGGAAAAAGGGCTTTAAAGACAAAGTAGTCCCCTACAATAAATGGCAAAACAAATTTAGAGAAACAGTATTCATAAAACTACAAAAAAAATCAATTTATCTCTTTTTAAAAGATAACAAAAGTTTGCTTCTTGTTGCTTTTTTTTTGGTTAGGATCTCACTCTGTCACCCAGGTTGGAGTGCAGTGGCATCATCATGGCTCACCACGGTTCCTGGGCTCAGGCGAGCTCTCCACTTTGGCCTTCCAAGTAGCTGGGACTACAAGCATGCACCACCACATCCAGATATTTTTTTGATTTTTTTGGAGAGACAAGTTTTTGCTATGTTGTCCCAGCTGGTCTTGAACTCCTGGGCTCAAGGAATCTGCCTGCCACAACCTGCCAAAGTGCTGGGAATACAGACATGAGCCACTGTGCCTGGCCTCTTGTTACATTTTTTTAAGGTAAAAAATGTAATTAAGAAGGAAAATAATATTTGAGAATAAACTTTTACCTTCATAATTTATTAATTGCTTTCTTTCTTTCTTTCTCATTTATTTATTTTTATTTATTTATTTATTTTTGAGTTGGAGTCTCACTCTGTTGCCCAGACTGGAGTACAGTGGCACGCTCCCGGCCACCACAGCCTTGACCTACTGGGCTCCGGCAATCCTTCAACCTCAGCCTTCCAAGCAGCTGGAACTACAGGTGCACGCTACCACACCCGGCTAATTTTTTTTTGATTTATTGTAAAGATGAGTCCTCGCCAAGTTGCCCAGGTGGGTCTCGAACACACAGGCTCATGCAATCAACTCACCTCGGCCTCCCAAAGCATGGGACTACAGGCTGAGCCACCGAGCCTGGCTTCTTTCTTTCTTTTTTAAACTGTAGAGACCCAAATAACATAAATTGAAAATATAGCATGTGGTTTTGTTTTTTTTTTCCAATTTTACAGTTTTGTGTGTGGTTCACACTTAAAAGCATCATGGAACTTTTAATCCAACTGAAAAATGAAACAGAAAATGTTTAATTCAACTCAGCAAAACATTCCTGCTTCAACATGACCTGTTTGCAGATCACTCAGCTCAGTTTTTCTTTTTTTTTTTTTTTTTTTT
>NW_007251414.1:620567-623314 GCF_000164805.1 Carlito syrichta | reverse complement strand
GTCTCGAACCTGCGGTCTCAGGCAATCCACTCACCTCAGCCTCCCAAAGGCGCGGGATTACAGGCTGAACCACTGAGCCTGGCTCCTCAGTTTTTCTTGCTAAGACTTCTCGTGACTTTGAATGAAATGTAGGTGCCGTGAGGAAGAAAGAAAGGGATGTCTGTCGATGAAAGGATTTTAGCTACTTTGAGTTCCTTTGAACTAATATCTTATACCATATTTGGGGAACTTCAAAAGAGGACGTTACAGGAGGGAGGAAGGCTTTCAATGAAATTTCCAGGATGGCTGGGCTCAGTGGCTCAGCCTGTAATCCCGCACTTTGGGAGACCAAGGTGAGTGGATTGCCTGAGGCCGCGGGTTCGAGACCCGCCTGGGCAACTTGGCGAGACCTCATCTCTACAATAAATCAGAAACTAGCCGGGTGTGGTAGTAAGCGCCTGTAGTTCCAGCTACTTGGAAGGCTGAGGCAGAAGGATCGTTGTAGCCCAGCAGGTCGGGGTTGCGGTGGCTGGGAGCGGCTACTGCACTCCAGCCTGGGCAACTGAGTGAGACTACAACTCAAAAAAAAAACAAAACAAAAACGTTCCAGGAAACTAAAGGAATTCTTGGCCTGCCTAGCCGAGCACTCATGAACTTGCATGGATAGATGATGTTGGATCTGTGAGAAAATGTTAGGTTAGTAGGCTGATGTGTTGAGCTGGTGCCACAGCTAAGAAGCAAAGAGTTGCACAGAAATTAGATTGGAAAATATAGTTTACATAGAAAGTAAATGAGAGAGAGAGAGAGAGAGAGAGAGAGAGAGAGAGAAAGGGAACATATTTACCTCCCCTGACTGGGGAGGGGGCTAGAGCTTAAAAAGAAGCATGATCTCTGCTGTTTGAGATTGAATGCTTTTTAAACCTTTCCTTTGATGGGGGCAGGTCATGAAGGTGATTGGATGGTGGTCTATTTTACATCATTATGAAGGGGCAGGTAAGTACAGGTACTGATGTCATGGTGATGGACAGCAGACAGATGGGTGGGTTAGACACAACTGTTGTCACAGTGATAGGGTCTATTTATATCATGTAGGTCACAAAGGGCTGATAACAATAGATTAGACCACCCTGGTTCTTTATGGCTGAAAGACAAATACTTGGAATAGAAAAGTAAACAGTACAAAGCCAGCCTGGTGGAGGGGGGGTTGTAAGACAATTGTCAATTGCTATCTTCAGGAAATTGGTTCTGTTTTTGACTAATGATTAAAGGCCAAATTAAAGTGAACTGTTAAAAAAAATCCAGGAAATGTTAATAAAAAAATTCATGAAGAGCACACCATGATCAAGTGGAACTTGTTTAGGATGTGCAAGTCTGACTCTATTCAAAAATCAATCCATGCCACCCATCATATCTATTTTAATTTTAAAGATGTGGGGTACAATTCAGGGTTACATATACAAACATTGATTATGCAGGTACCCTTGTTGATGAGGTGTAACTCTCCCTCCCCTAGCAGTTTCCCTCAACTGTCAACCCCCTCCCCCCACCCGGCAGTTTCCTACTACTGCCAATCCCTACAACCCATCATATTAAGTGTCTTCCATCTAGGTACTAACAAGGCCCAACCCTGCTTAGCTTCCAAGATCAGACAAGATCAGGAATGTTCAGGGTGGTATAGCCATAGAACATCATTGAATGTTTAAAGGAGAAGGAGGAAAGCCATATAATTATATCATTTGGTGCAGGAAAAGCATCTAACAAAAACCAAATCCATAAAAACCTCAGCAAACTAGGACTAGAAGGAAACTTTCTCAATTTTATGAAGGTCATCTATACATAAAAATAAAAACCTCTAGCAAACAGTGTACTAACAGAGAAGGGCTAAATGTTTCACTTTAAGATCAGGAAAAAGGCAAGAATGTCCATTCAAATGTAACAAGGTACTAAAAGTCCTTGCCATTGCAATAAGGCAAGAAAAGGAAATCATAAACCTTGAATCTGAATGTTTACAGCAACTCTATTCACAATTAACAAAACAAAAACAAAATAAAATGTTCTTCAACCTATAAATGGACAAACTAATGTGTATCTGTGTAACTGAATACTACTCAGCCATACAAAAGAATGAACTACTGATACACAAAATTTAAATGACTCTGAGACATATTACATGACTCTGAGATGTATTACATGGAGTGAAAGAAGCCCATCTCAGAAGATGACAGACTGTGAGACTCCATTTATGACATTCTGAAAAAGACAAAACTATAGTTACAGTGAACAGATCATGGGTCAGGGATGGGGCAGGGTGTGACTACAAAGGGGTAACTTGAAAAAGTTTTCTGAGGTGATATATTGTTCTGCATCCTGATTGCCAATTTTATTGCCCTATTTTTGTTAATTTTTAAAGCAGAATCCAAGACATGACATTCATTTTAACATATGTAATGAAGGAACTATATGGCAATATTTTAAAATACTGGAATTGACCTGTCTTTACATGCAGATCTATTGAAAGTAGGTGCAATGAGTCTTCCCTCTGCACACGGCCCAACAAACACCTGTGATTTCAAACATCCAAATTGTGGAATTCCATTCAGGAGGTCCTTAACATTCTAGGAACTTTTCTTTCTTTGGAAGTGATGTCCAGCTCACAGCCCAGAGTTGCAGCAACAGGCATGGAAAGAGTTTAAAAACCTGTAAGCTCAAGGATCCCAACAAGAACTAATAGCCACTCATTTTCTTTTTCTTTTTTTTTTTTTTTTTTT
>NW_007251414.1:618749-620236 GCF_000164805.1 Carlito syrichta | reverse complement strand
CTCACTCTGTTGCCCAGACTGGAGTGCAGTGGCTGCTCCTGGCCACCACAGCCTCGACCTGCTGGGCTCCAGTGATCCTTCTGCCTCAGCCCTCCGAGTAGCCAGAATTACAGGCATGCTCTACCACGCCCGGCTGATTTTTTTAATTTATTGTAGAGATGAGGTCTTGCCAAGTTGCCTACGCGGGTCTCGAACCCACGGGCTCAGGCAAACCACTCACCTCAGCCTCCCAAAGCGTGGGATTACAGGCTGAGCCACCGAGCCTGGCTTCAAAATGCTTTTGAGCCACATTTATCATCTTACTAGTCTCCAACTTAGTGATCTAATAAATCTTAAATCTATAATTGCCTTATTTTTGCATGAGGTCATTTGGGAAGGTTTTTGAATACTGTACTTTGGACTGGGAGTGGTATCTCTCGCCTGTAATCCCAGCATCTTGGGAGGCTGAGAGGAGAGGATTACTTGAGTCCAGGTGTTTGAGACCAGATCCAGATGTCTATGAGGTCTTTTGTGAGACCTCATCTCTACAAAAAATTAAAAAAAAAAAACCTGGGGGTGGTGGTATATGCCTGTAGTCCCAGTTACTCAGGAGGCTGAGGTGAAGGGATCACCTGAGCCGAGGGTGTTGGGGCTGCAGTGAGCTATTATTATGCCAAAGCACTCCAACCTGGGCAGCAGAACGAGATCCCTATTAAAAAAAAAAGTGTGTACTTTGACACACTTTTGGACTTTTAGTCTGTCTCCTTGTTTTGGCCCTGGACTATGAGGGTATTAATAAAAACACCAAGGGTGTGTTTTTTGTGCCAGCTCTTTTTAGTCCCAGGAGGCCATAGACCAAACTTCCTCACTGCTTCACCCTTACCTGTGAATAGAATAAAATAAAACACTAGAATATAATCCCTCATTGGTTTTCATCTTTTTTTTTTTGAGTTAGAGTTTTACTCTGTCACCCAGGCTAGAGTGCTGTGGCACAGTCACAGCCACTGCACCCTTGACCTGCTGGGCTCAGGTGATCCTTCTGCCTCAGTCTTCCAAGTAACTGGAACTACAGGTGCGTGCCATCATGCCTAGCTATTTTTTTTGTAGAGACGAGGTCTTGTCAAGTTGCCCAGGCTGGTCTTGAACCCCTGGACTCAGGCAATCCCTTTGCCTCCCAAAGTGCTGAGATTACAGGCATGAGCCACTATGCCTGGGAATTTTTTCCTTTTGTAGAGATGAGGTCAAGCCATGTTGCCCAGGCTGGTCTTGAACTCCTGGGCTGAAGCAATCCTCTCGCCTTGGCTTCCCAAAGTGCTGAGATTACAGGTGTGAGTCCACACATCTGGTCTGTTTTCTTTTCTTTTTTTTTTTTGAGTTGGAGTCTCACTCTGTCACCCAGACTGGAGTGCAGTGGCCGCTCCTGGCCACCGCAGCCTCGACCTGCTGGGCTCCGGCGATCCTTCCGCCTCATCCTTCCAAGTATCTGGAATTATAGGCATGCGCTACCA
>NW_007251414.1:614384-618574 GCF_000164805.1 Carlito syrichta | reverse complement strand
CACCTCAGCCTCCCAAAGGCGCGGGATTACAGGCTGAGCCACCGAGCCCGGCTTGGTCTGTTTTCATTCTGTACTTTTGCTCATGAAACTCTGTGATGATGTTCTGAGCAAGATGCCTTTTGAACAAATATCCAGTTTTGTTTTATGTTTGGATTAGGGGTATGAAATGGGTAAGGGGCAGTCGAAGTGAGGTCAGGGTAACGGGGAGTCCCTAGGAAGGATGATAGGGTAAAGAGTCAAGATGGAGTCATTTTAGTTAAGAAGCAGCCATTTTTACCTGAGTTTTCGCTTCCTTCACATGCTAGTTAGTTATTCTTTGCTGGTTAGCTATTGTGCTCCTCACCCACTACACCCTCCAATCATTAGCCAGGGATAAAACTGGCTCACCAGAGACAGCTATTGATACTTGTCTTGCACCTTTTAAGTATATTTTGGACTAGTTACTCTTTCATTCTTTTTTTTTTTTTGAGTTGGAGTCTCACTCTATCACCCAGACTGGAGTGCAGTGGCCACTCTGCAGCCTCGACCTGCTGGACTCCGGCAATCCTCCATGAAAGCAAGACCAGTGTTATCAACACCCAAGAATGCAGTTTTTGAACATTTTTACTAGTCCTGCTTCCTTAAAGAAACTTTGTGTGTGTGTGTGTAAGTCTCACTCTGTTACCCAGGCTGGAGTGCAGTGGCATGCTCCTGACCACTCTGCAGCCTCGACCTGCTGGACTCCGGCAATCCTCCATGAAAGCAAGACCAGTGTTATCAACACCCAAGAATGCAGTTTTTGAACATTTTTACTAGTCCTGCTTCCTTAAAGAAACTTTGTGTGTGTGTGTGTAAGTCTCACTCTGTTACCCAGGCTGGAGTGCAGTGGCATGCTCCTGACCACTCTGCAGCCTCGACCTGCTGGACTCCGGCAATCCTCCATGAAAGCAAGACCAGTGTTATCAACACCCAAGAATGCAGTTTTTGAACATTTTTACTAGTCCTGCTTCCTTAAAGAAACTTTGTGTGTGTGTGTGTAAGTCTCACTCTGTTACCCAGGCTGGAGTGCAGTGGCATGCTCCTGACCACTCTGCAGCCTCGACCTGCTGGACTCCGGCAATCCTCCATGAAAGCAAGACCAGTGTTATCAACACCCAAGAATGCAGTTTTTGAACATTTTTACTAGTCCTGCTTCCTTAAAGAAACTTTGTGTGTGTGTGTGTAAGTCTCACTCTGTTACCCAGGCTGGAGTGCAGTGGCATGCTCCTGACCACTCTGCAGCCTCGACCTGCTGGACTCCGGCAATCCTCCATGAAAGCAAGACCAGTGTTATCAACACCCAAGAATGCAGTTTTTGAACATTTTTACTAGTCCTGCTTCCTTAAAGAAACTTTGTGTGTGTGTGTGTAAGTCTCACTCTGTTACCCAGGCTGGAGTGCAGTGGCATGCTCCTGACCACTCTGCAGCCTCGACCTGCTGGACTCCGGCAATCCTCCATGAAAGCAAGACCAGTGTTATCAACACCCAAGAATGCAGTTTTTGAACATTTTTACTAGTCCTGCTTCCTTAAAGAAACTTTGTGTGTGTGTGTGTAAGTCTCACTCTGTTACCCAGGCTGGAGTGCAGTGGCATGCTCCTGACCACTCTGCAGCCTCGACCTGCTGGACTCCGGCAATCCTCCATGAAAGCAAGACCAGTGTTATCAACACCCAAGAATGCAGTTTTTGAACATTTTTACTAGTCCTGCTTCCTTAAAGAAACTTTGTGTGTGTGTGTGTAAGTCTCACTCTGTTACCCAGGCTGGAGTGCAGTGGCATGCTCACAGCCACCACAGTCTCAAACTGCTTCCACCTCAGCCTTCCAAGTAGTTGGAATCACCTCAGCCTTCCAAGTAGTTGGAATCATAGGTGCGTACCACCACACCTGGCTTATTTTTTGATTTATTGTAGAGATGAGATCTCACCAAGTTGCTCAGGCTGGTCTCGAACTCCTGGACTCAGGCAATCCTCTCACCTCTACCTCCCAAAGTACTGGGATTACAAGTGTGAGCCACCATGCCTGATTTTTTATAAAAACTTTTAAAGCCCTCTCCCCTTTAAGCATATGCCACACTTGCCTGTGAGTGTCTGTGGAAAGTGGATAATAGACTTTGTTTCTTTCTTTTTTTGCAGATCTTTGTTTTATTCCCATGGCACTGGCCTACCTTGCCTCAATTTATCCTTGGATGGGGAACATTCAGCCTGAAGGAGAATTTAGGGACTATCTGACTAAATATCTGAAATTTGGCATGCAGAAAGCTGTGATTAATTTCCTTCACGAGCTGCAGAGGGACAGATTTCCAAACCCACTCCCATGGTTGGACTTGGTGATGCCTACACAGGAGATGATGGCTGTTGCTCCCCTAGGTCAATAAATTATCCCAGCCTGGGGTCCCTGTGAGCTAAGCTATCCACTCCTCCACTTCCTAGTTATGTTTGCTTCTAGCTTTGAAACTTGCCACTATCCAGTTGGGTCCCAATTATCATTTCAAAATTAACAGTCAAAATGTCCTCCCAATGGGACCTGTCCCCAAACTTAGTGAAAAAATTGCTATTACATAAACCATCCTCTTCCTTGCCCTATTTTCTGTCCTCTTTGGCTAAATGTGTTGACTTTCTTGAGTGAGGTTTTTCCTTCTTCCATAGCCTCAAAGGGGAAATCTCTCTTGCAAGTCTTGTGGGGCTAGAGGCTTGCTTTGCTTGTCAGGACAACTCAGAAATGTCTGGTATCAGCAAGACATCTGAGACTGGAACGTATTTTAATGTCAGGTGAAACACATCTTGAGTTACATCTTTGTCTTCGGTTGTCCTTTGTCTTCTGTGCCCATCAGGACGAAAACCTATTGGAACTAAAATGCGACACTTTTGCTCCCTAAACTTCACCAATCCACTCCCAATTTCAAATATGTTGCTCTGCGTAACTCATGCCTGCCCACATCTGGCAAGACTGGTAATAATCATTGACAATGTAGGTGACCTAACTGGGCACATGACAATGTAGGTGAAAGGATGTAAATGCCAAAATGGAATTATTTAATGGAATAATCTTAAACTAAAGGGCAGCCATTTTGACATTGTCTAGTTCTGTCATATTCTCTTAACATTACCTAGCTTGCCTTTTAATCAAGGACAGAACTGGTTTCTCAGAGGTAGTTATTGATAATTGTTTTACAACCCCTTCTCAGCGTGTTTGTACTAATTAGCTTTTCTATTATAAGAATTTGCATAAGAAACAAATTATCCTAATCAGTCCTTCATGACACAGACAGACCCTATACCATGGCAACAGTCATGTGACCGACTCATCCATCTGCCTGCTGTCCGTCACCTGATGTCAGTACCTGTATTTACCTACCCCTTCGTGATGACATGAAACAGACCACCACCCAATCACCTTAATGACCTGCCCCTATCAAAGGGAAGGTTTAAAAGGAATTCAACCTCAAGCAGCCATTTGCCATTGCTTTGCTAAACTCTGGTCTGGCCATGTGGCTCTTTGAGCTATGGCTGTCATGTTTCCCTAAGCTTTGGCCCCTCTTCTACCTTGGTGAGGTGAATCTCCTTCTCTCTCTATAATTTACTTTTGAAATAAACCATATTTTTCAGTCTAACTTCTGTACAATTCTTTTCATCTTTTGCACAGCACCAAATCACAGACCCCTGTGGTCTGACCTAACAGTAGGTAACCTACTGGACAAGGGCTTTTAAGCAAGTGGTCACTTGTCTTTTGAGAAGCAGAGTGGAGAGTGACCAGCAGCACTTCTGAGACTTGAATATTCACAAAAATTACTTGGAAATCTTGTTCAAATGCAGGTTCTGATTTAGGTTGTCTAGGTAGGGTCTGAGATTCTACATTTCTAACATGTTCCTAAGGACCACTGCTGTTGCTGGCCCTGGGACCACCCTGTAACACAGTAGCCCCAAATCTGAGAGAGCTTGCATGTAATGTTTATTCCAAAGAAGTCACCCGGAGGTCCATCAAGGAAAGACACTGGTTTATTAGAACTTACAGGAGGCACTGCTGGTGGCCAGTTGGGGAAGAATCCATGCCTCTGGACAGTACAGCAAGCAGTTTTATAATCAAGCAAATTGACCGGGCTCGGTGGCTCAGCTTGTAATCCCAGCGCTTTGGGAGGCCGAGGTGAGCGGATTGCCTGAGCCTGCGGGTTTGAG
>NW_007251414.1:613328-614003 GCF_000164805.1 Carlito syrichta | reverse complement strand
TGGAGACTATTTGTTCTTTGAAAGATCTCGTTTTCTGAATACCAACTTGTAAATTGCAAAAAAAAAAAAGTGTAATTGCTCAACATGACCCCCTCCCCTTACCTAAACAGAGGTATAAGACCCCTCTTCTTCTGTTCTGTGGGGGTCAACCTGGGAAGCGTTAGCCCATTGAGCCCATGTAGCCCACTGGCATAATAAAGTTGCCACTTCCTATAATAGTTTCGGTGTCACCACCTCTGTCTTCCCCCTACACTTTCAGCATTGGTGGGTCACCTGTACCCATGACTCAGTACTGGGAATATGAATAACCTTGAGCTTGACCCCCTGCCCCCCCTGACTCATTACTGAGAATATGCATATCCTTTAGCTTGGTCACCTGTACCCCATGACCGATTATTGGAAGTATGCATGTCCTTTAGCTTGACACTGAAAGGGTTAAGAGTTGATATGGGAATGCTTGCTTAAAGCTAAAAATTGGAGAAGGTTTGGGAACCTACGGGGGGGAGGGGGATGGGATTAACAGTAGCAAATATCTGTCGGGGGATGGGAAAACACTTTTTATTTACAGGGTGCCTGAATGAAACGTCATTGTACACCTACCCTTAACTGTACCCCACAAAACCATAATAAAAACTATTGATTAATGAAAAAAAAAAAAAAAAAAAAAAAAAAAAG
>NW_007251414.1:611544-613308 GCF_000164805.1 Carlito syrichta | reverse complement strand
AAAGTCAAGTGGCAAGCTCTGAAGACCCCCCAGGCCAGTTTTGTTTGAAAAAGGCCAAATGGCTGGAGACTGAGGACTCTCAAGGAAATGCAAAAGAAAGAGTACCTAATTCACAACTGCTCTCCTTATCAGTTTACAACCCCTGCTCGCTTCCTGGAGACTATTTGTTCTTTGAAAGATCTCGTTTTTCTGAATACCAACTTGTAAATTGCAAAAAAAAAAAAGTGTAATTGCTCAACATGACCCCCTCCCTTACCTAAACAGAGGTATAAGACCCCTCTTCTTCTGTTCTGTGGGGCTCAACCTGGAAGCGTTAGCCCATTGAGCCCATGTAGCCCACTGGCATAATAAAGTTGCCACTTCCTATAATAGTCTCGGTGTCACCACCTCTGTCTTCCCACTACACTTTCAGCATTGCTGGGTCACCTGTACCCATGACTCAGTACTGGGAATATGAATAACCTTGAGCTTGACCACCTGCACCCCATGACTCATTACTGAGAATATGCATATCCTTTAGCTTGGTCACCTGTACCCCATGACCGATTATCGGAAGTATGCATGTCCTTTAGCTTGACACTGAAAGGGTTAAGAGTTGATATGGGAATGCTTGCTTAAAGCTAAAAATTGGAGAAGGTTTAGTTTAAAAGACTGGAGAACAGTCATTATAGTCTACTCAGCTTAGTCATGCTTAAAGCAGCACCTTGTTGCAGCCCTTCTCTAACCGCTAGCTCACTGAACGTGTTGTTTGAGTAAAATTGATAATTGTTTGTAACCCCTTGGCTATTTCTTTGTACTGACTACTCCACCTTCTTTCTGAGCATTTGTCTTCCAGGTATGTGAAGTCAGGCTGGCCTAACAGTCTATTGTGACCAGCTTTCTGTGACTGCCCTCTGGACCCCTGCCTGAAGTCATAAGATATGCATTTGCCCTAAGGCATCTAATCAACCTCAAGGTGTCTAATGGATGTTATCAACACCTAGAAAGCAGGTGCAAGGAAATTTTTACCCATCCCCTATTCCCCCATAAAAGCCTTAGCTTTATATGTGTCCCATACCCAAACCCCAAGGCTGTGCTCTTAGCGTTGGTCCTGTTCTCTTTTGATCATGAATACACACTTTTGCTTTCCTTTGCAAATCTTTGCTTTAGTCCCCCAACACCAGTTTACCTACACTGCTGAATCCTAACAATCACCTGCACACCAGGACTCTTTCCTGGGAATATGTATATCCTTTAGAGACCAACCTTGGCCAGAGGGTGTTCCCTGAGGGAGGGGAAAGGAAGGAGCCAGGTTTAGGGGAAGCATCTACATCTGGGAGGACACTATACATCCTTTGAAAACTGCTGCTCTTGGTTTCTCTCGGATTCCAGGAAGCCACCTCACCACTTTCTCAAAGGCAGAGCGATTTCTTCTCTGAACTATGGGAGAAATTCTAGTCTTTGTTGGCCAAGTTGATCCCTCAGTACTCTACCTGCTCTACCCGGTATTGTAGCCACTAATCACATGTAGCTGTTTAATTCAAGTTTAAATTAATTAATGACATATCCCAGGTGGAGTGGCTCATGCCTGTCATCCCAGCTCTTTGGGAGGAGGAGGCAAGAGGACTGCCTGAGCCCACGGATTTGAGACCAGCCTGGGCAACTTGGTGAGACCACGTCTCTACAATAAATAAAAAAATTAGCTGGGTCTATTTATTTATTTACTTTTATTTTTTGAGTTGGAGTCTCACTCTGTCATCCAGACTGGAGTGCAGTGGCCACTCC
>NW_007251414.1:609687-611524 GCF_000164805.1 Carlito syrichta | reverse complement strand
CATTTTGATTTACTGTAGAGATGAGGTCTCGCCAAGTTGCCCCGGCGGGTCTCGAACCTATAGGCTCAGGCAGTCCACTCATCTCAGCCTCCCAAAGGCATGAGATTACAGGCTGAGTCAGTCTTTCAATCCTCTGCCTTGGAATTGTCTTTTGGAGGATGGGCCCCTTGTTGTACAGGCTTCCCCTGCTAAGTAAATCTTCCAGGAACCCATTGGCTTCAGTGTATCAGCTGGTGTTATTGTGAGAGACTGTGTTTGGCTTCAGTGATTTCTTCTTTTTTTGGAGATTTTTTTCACCACATTTGCTCATTTCATGATGGGTGATTTACAAGGGCACCTGCCCACATCGAGCTGAGTGTTCAGCAGTTTTTGACCCAAAACAGCATGATTCCCATGCCCCCCGCACCTGATTTTTTCTCGAGTGGCTTTTTTGGTTTCCTCGATTAAAAAAGTTGTCAAAGGGAAACATTTTGCTGATGTGGAAGAGGTGAAACAAAAAATGGCAAAAGCATTAAAAGGCATCAAAATTGATGCATTCAAAAACCATTTTGAGCAGGAGAAAAAGCATCTCAATAGGTGTGTTGCATCAAATGGAGAGGATTTATAGGTTACTGAAGTTTAAACATGTAAAAATAAATATATAATTTTTCACAAATAAATTCCAGTTGTTTGGGGATCACCTCCTTGTATGGCCTTTCCTTGGGCAGTAGGCCACCTGCTTCCACAGAGATTTCCTTTGGATAGGTTGAAATTTTACCGGTTTCAAGGCCTGTTTGATATTGTACCTATGTACAACCCATACTTATTTTAAAAATAAGGCCTAAGAAATGTCACTGGGCCCTGGGGCATGGGTGGCTTCCAGTCTGACATGTGGGTGGGTCTTCCAGATTACAGAGCTCACCCTGGTGAGGTTGGGCCAGCTCCAGTGGATTTCATGGTTTACGTTGGAGAAATGCACTGAGGTCTCCTGAGAAGTTGCTGACATGATGCCTTACTCATACGTTGTGCAGACTTTGCCACTTACGACTCTGATTTTCTTTTCTTTGGTGGAGAATTACCCCAATTTAGTAAGAGTTAAATAAAGCCCTGTCTTTTCCCCCAACCCAAGGCTGACATTAAAGAGAAGGCATACTTGAATGAATAGATAGAGCTCCCCTTCCTGTCTCAATCCCTGCAGCTGTTATGAAAAAATGTTATAACAAGAAGCAATTTTTGCCTCGTTATGGTACCCAATTTTGTCACTGTGCAACATCAGATAGTGAAATTTTTTTTTGGTTAGGGTCTTACTCTGTTGCCCATGCTGGAGTGCAGTGGCATGATAATGGCTCACTGCCACCTCAAACTATAGGGCTCAGGCAATCCTTCTACCTCTGTCACCTTGTGGTGGGAAAGAGAGACGGGACACTGAGGTGTCTTTCCAGGAAGCAGTGTTTATTCATGCCAGCACTGGCTCAGTGGATTCGCATCCAAGGGCTGAGCCCGGAACACAGAGAGGCATTGTCTTATATACTATTTACTTACATTATAACCTCTTTGTCTCCCTTATAAGGTTACAGTTTGGCATTATTAATTAGATTGGATATTTTGTAGCTGGAGGCTGCAGTTAGTATTACATACTACACACTGATTGATTTTACATAATTATTTCATTTGCAAGTTTTATTTGTTGATTGTTTTACAAGATCATTATCCTGATTGGATTCCACCAAAAGTTTGAACATGTAGCCCGCCAAAGTAGAAAATCGGCGAAAAGAGTAGCACAAAGAAGCAGGAAGTAACTGTTTTTCCCTTTTCTTACACCTGCATTTTCTTTTCTTTTTTTTTTTTTTTTTTTTTT
>NW_007251414.1:573551-609550 GCF_000164805.1 Carlito syrichta | reverse complement strand
GATCCTTCCACCTCAGCCTTCCAAGTAGCTGGAACTACAGGTGTGCGCTACCACACCGGGTAATTTTTCAATTTATTGTAGAGATGAGGTCTCACCAAGTTGCCCATGCGAATCTCGAACCCTCAGGCTCAGGTAATTCACTCACCTCAGCCTCCCAAGGCGCAGGATTACAGGCTGAGCCACTGAGCCCAGCACACCTGCATTTTCAAAAGGTCCCCTGTCTCATCCAGAGTAGCTGGGACTACAGGTACATACCTCTAAACTCAGCTAATTAAAAAAAAAATTTTTTTTTGTAGAGAAGAGAGTTTTCCTTTGCTTTTTTTTTTTTTTTTGAGTTGGAGTCTCACTCTGTTGCCCAGGCTGGAGTGCAGCGGCATGCTCACAGCAACTGCAGCCTTGATCTGCTGGGCTCAGGCAATCCTTCCACCCCAGCCTTCCAAGTAGCTGGAACTACAGGCGATTGCTAATACGCCTGGATAATTTTTTGATTTTTTGTAGAGATGAAGTATCATCAAGTTTCCCAGGCTGGTCTCGAACCCCGGGCTCAGGCAATACTTTTGCCTCAGCCTCCCAAAGTGCTGAGATTACAAGTGTGAGCCACTGCGCCCAGCTGAGAAGAGGTTTTCTGATGTTGCCTAGGCTGATCTTGAACTCCCGGGCTCCCAAAGTGGTGGGATTACAGGTATGAGCCACTGTGCTTAGCCCAAATAGTGAATTTTAAGTGTAAGCACACACACACAAGTAAATAAAAACCAAAACTCTCTGACTTTCTGGTGACCACAAGAGACATGGAGCACTGTAAGAAAATAGGTGATGTGTAACTGACAGGAACTGTATTGTTGCTTCCTCTGCTCCGTGTACTATACCTATTTGAAATAATCCATGACCCTGAAGTGACTCACAAGCACAAGGCAGTCAATTCTCCTAGGGTCCCTTGGATGTCACATATGCTAGCATGGCTTTTGGTACTCATCAAGGGTCCCTCTGCAGACCACCAGTTCTATAGGGAAACTCAGAAGCACATTGTCAGCTGGGTCCCAGCAGTCCCTATCTCTTGAGGAAATTCCTGCCCCCCAGAAGACCGGTCTTATGGGAAATTTATTTTTTCAGAGGCCCAGAACTCATACTCTGGATGATGTCAGAAAGGATAAATGTAAGTATTGCCAGGCAAAAACATATCTTCTGCATCTCCTTCAAAAAATAATGTGTTTTAGTCTCTGGAACCCTAAAATTTCTTCCTGAAATTGATGAGAGGATGAGACTTTATAAACAGATTTTTTTTTTTTTTTTTGCAGATGATGTCCAAAATTTTGTGTAGGGTTAGGGTTAGGGTTAGAGTTAGCTCTGCTACAGCTATAACAAAGATGGTGTTCCAGTTTTAGTTGAAGTGAAAGATTCAGAATAACATGTGAACTATTTTATATAAAAAACTCATGTCAGGCTTGCTGTCTGTACATAATCTACAGAATGATTGTTTAATTTCTGGGGGGAATCATCTTTCCTTTTATCTAAATTCATACCTAGTCTGAGTTGGATGGGGCCTCAGAGATCATGTGACCTGATCGGGAAGAATCAGAGGATGGGTCAGGATTCTACCCTTGAGCTCAGAGCCTGCAGCTCCTCTGATTCGTGGCTTTCACAAGAAGGAGGAGGACAACATAGCAGCGACGTTTTCATCTAGACTTTGAAAGTTGGGATAGACGTGTTCCCTGTGTTTCTTCTATGTATCACAGACCCTGGGTGACCTGTGACCCCAGACCCCCATATGGGGGGGGGTCTCTTGATGGTGGGAGTTGACTTCACAGCTCATCTGGCAATGAGAGTCCTTGAAAAACCCATCTCTGGCTACTCCAGGCCCGCAAAAGAGAGAAGTCAAGTCAGACTGTCTATGACCTATGAGAAGGGGCCATGCGGGAGCAGTTAGCAGCGGCAGAGATAACTTAAGTGAAGAATAAGAGACACCCAGTGGCATTTGGGACCTCACCACTCTCCCGTACCACTCTCTGATGACAGGCAGCTCTCAGAAGCAGCAGCGATGTGTGCCGTGAGTCCCCTGATGAGGGGAAGGCTGGCCACTTACCCCAAAAGGCTGTCTGCTCCCAGGATTCATACTTACAAATACTGAAACTTTCTGTGTAGCCAAGCAACTCATATTAAGATCCTAACTGGACATAATTCCCTTACAAAACAAATAGTAAGATGGAAAATTAGGAATTATATAAGAGTTTCTTTGAGAGTAACAAAAATAACTATGTTACCATACTCATCCAAGTACTTAATGTACCAACGCCTCCAATTAATTGATCTGCCTTATTTATAACACATTTGTCTCATTTGTAATGGATGAGTGGATTTTGTGGCATAAATATTTTACATTTTTTTCTTTTTTTTTGAGTTGGAGTCTCACTCTGTTGCCCAGACTGGAGTGCAGTGGCCGCTCCCGGCCACCACAGCCTCGACCTGCTGGGCTCTGGCAATCCTTCCGTCTCGGCCTTCCAAGTAGCCAGAATTACAGGCATGCGCTACCACACCCGGCTGATTTTTTGATTTATTGTAGAGATGAGGTCTCGTTGCCCAGGTGGGTCTCGAACCCGCGGGCTCAGGCAATCCACTCACCTTAGCCTCCCAAAGGCACGGGATTACAGGCTGAGCCACCGAGCCCAGCTACATTTTTTTCAGCCCTCTTGATTTCCTCCTAAGAAGTGTCAGTAAGTTAACAGTTAGATGGCAGCTGAGATTTGCCTAGATATAAAGAGATTGCCTCCTTCACAAATGGTCTTAGAAAGAGGAAGAAATACCTTGCATTCTACAATATGGTGGCAGAAGTGGGTCTCACAATAACCATGTTACCATGGGAGCTGGTTTCTATTTTTTTTTTTGAGTTGGACTCTCACTCTGTCGCCCAGACTGGAGTGCAGTGACCGCTCTCCGCCACCGCAACCTCGACCTGCTGGGCTCCGGCGATCCTTCTGCCTCAGCCTTCCGAGTAGTTGGAACTACAGGCGCACGCTACCATGCCCGGCTAATTTTTGATTTATTGTAGAGATGAGGTCTCGCCAGGTCACCCAGGCTGGTCATGAACCCGCGGGCTCAGGCAATCCTACTCACCCCACGGCACGGGATTACAGACTGAGCCACCAAGCCCGGCTAGTTTCTATTTTTTTAAGAGACAGGATCTCACTCTGTTGCCCAGACTGGCGTGCAGTGGCATGATCATAGCTTACTGCAGACTTGAACTCCTGGGCTCAAGGGATCTTCCACCTCAGCGTCTTGAGTAGCTGGGACTATAGGTGTATGCCATCATGCCCAGCTCATTTTTTTTATTTTCTGTAGAGACGAAGTCTTGCTATGGTGCCCAGGCTGGACTCAAACTCCTGGGCTCAAGCAATCCTTCCACCTCATCCTCCCAAAGTGCTAGCAGGACTGTGTTTCTTTCTTTCTTTCTTTTTTTTTTTGAGTTGGAGTCTCACTCTGTTGCCCAGACTGGAGTGAAATAGCACACTTCTGGCCACTGCAGCCTCCACCTGCTGGGCTCTGGCGATCCTTCCGCCTCAGCCTTCCAAGTAGCTGGAACTACAGGCACACGCTACCACGCCCAGCTAATTTTTTGATTTATTGTAGAGTTGGGGTCTCGCTGCCCAGGCGGGTCTCGAACCCATGGGCTCAGGCAATCCACTCACCTCAGCCTCCCAAAGTGCTGGGATTACAGGCTGAGCCACCGCTGGCTATTTTTTGATTTATTGTAGAGTTGGAGTCTCGCCAAGTTGCCCGGGTGGGTCTCAAACCCATGGGCTCAGGCAATCCACTCACCTCAGCCTCTCAAAGTGCTGGGATTACAGGCTGAGCCACCGAGCCCGGCCCAGGACTGTGTTTCTTTTCTTTTCTTTTTTCTTTTTCTTTTCTTTTCTCTTTTCTTTCCTTTCCTTTCCTCTCCCTCCCTCCCTTCCTTCTTTCTTTTTTTCCCCTAAAAGATGGGGGTCTAGTTATGTTACCTTGGCTGGTCTCTAACTCCTGGGCTCAGTTAATTCTCCCATTTTGGGCTTCCAAAGTGCTGGGATTACAGATGTCAGCCACTGCACCAGGCTGGGTGCATGTTTCTTGATTGGGGAGATCACTTCTAGGAAGAGTGCCACATGGTGGCCACTGAGAACACCCAGGGATTTGGGATTGAGGTAGGTAGGGCACCTCCTTGTCTTTGGACTGACCACTCTGTGCTGTAGAGGCGAAGCACAAGATGTTCTGTTTCACCCTTCCTCCTTGCCTGCCCCACCCTGGATTTTGTTTGCAAATATTCCAACCCACTTCCCGACCCAGAGCAAAACTTTTAATGGACTTTATTAAAATGTGGCTTTTACTACATCATTTTGGAGCTCAGTGTGTCCTCTGAATTCCTGTGGATAGGTTTCAAGTTAAGGTCTGGCTGTGGGCACAAGCTATGCCAACCTCAGTCTCTCCTCCCAGAGTCTCAATCATCTTTCACTTGGAAGCTGACCCTTGGCCACAGCCTATCAGTGGGGATTTCTGAGTCCTGGGGGAGATGGGTGTGTGCTGCTTCTTAGGCAAGACCATGGTGGGCACGTGTGATTTTCTGAAGCTCTTGGTCACCCACTCTGGGGCAAGTTTTTTCTTTCTTTTTGGAGCTGTGACATCTTTGCTGAATTGATTTGCGTCACAATAATATACTCGGATTAGAAAGTCAGCTCTCCATGGTTGTAACATGCAAATGTGAGTGCACGTGCAAAAAATTTCTCTTATAGTCTCTGTTCTTGTTTCTTGTAGTTTATAACAAAATCCTTTTCACATTGAATGAAATTGGGGGTCACCTATTCCTACCTCTGGAGTGAATACCCCACCCGGAATCTTGGCTTTCCAGTACCTTCATCTTCAACCATTTACTGTGGTCTGGTTTAGTTTTAATTTAAAAATTATTTTTGGATGGGAACAGACAGACTGTTGATGATAATAGAAAACAGAGATTGTGAAGAATAGAACATGTATCTCTTCCTACTTCCAGCCATTAGCAGATCTCAGTGGAGGTAGAAGAAAAAAAAGAATTTTGAAAAAAATGAAAGAAATAGTATTTCTCTCTGTGTGTATGTTTTTCAAAACTGTAAACCAATGACACTGGTGGGGGCTGATATAGGAAAATATGGTTTTGTGGGCAAAGGACATGATTTAGACCTGTGGTTCTCAAAGTACCTTCTAGACCCAACAGCAGTCGTGTGTGGGAGTTGGTGAGAACCACAACTTCTTGGGCCTATCCCTAGATCTACCACGTCAAAAGCTCAGGGATGGGCCCAGAAATTTGTATTGTAATAAGCCTCCAGGTAGATCTGATGTACACATGAGATTTTTTTCATATATGAAGTTGAAAAGGCTATTCAACTGGAGGGAACAATTTTACCTGCCATGACAATGAACTTTTAGATCTGGAACTGGTATATCAGAAACATGCAGCCAGTAAACAAAAGAAACCCTCCTAAGAATAAAGCAGTAGGCATTTTGGCTCAAACCTATTGGAAGTTAAAACAATAACGACCGAACAAAGCATAGGTTTAGTACGTGGCATTTACAGGCTGAATCACCCTTCATCAGCCCTGGGAGAAAGAGCAAACATCTGACTTGGCCTCTCAGACAGACGTAAAACTCAGTGGAGTGTTTATTTTCTGCAAGAATTTTAAAATACTAGTTTGATACCAAAAACGCCTTCACACCCAAGTGCATCTCTTCTAAGCCATGACCTGCAGGCATGGCTTAGAAGCCCTCAACAAACACCTGCAAGGATTTGGAAACTCCTTGTCATATGTCATTCCAAGTTTTGTGTACAGTTTTCTGGAACCGGTTACTGAACTGATTGTCCCAACAAACCAGAAGATGTGACATCACCAGACTCAGTTTCTGATAAGCAGGATGAGTTGGAAGTTATATAAAGGAGAAATATAATGTATGTATATATGCATATGTTTACGTAAATTAATTCAGGAAGAAAAACCCTTAAATGGCACACTGTGTATGTCACAATAGTAATCTTAAATCTTTTCTCCTGCTTGATGCAAAACCCTGCAAGCATAGTTAATACTTATTAACACTGAATACTTATTAATACTTAACACAATAAGTATTATATTAACTATGACTACTCACTATGTTTAAATCTCTGTAACGGCTGGGTGAGGTGTCTCATGCCTGAAATTCCAGCACTTTGGGGGACCAAGGCAGGAGGATTGCTTGAGCCCAGGAGTTCAAGACTAGCCTGGGCAACATAGTGAGACCTCATCTCTAAAAAAAAAGCAAAACAAAAATTAGTAAGGTGTGGTGGCATGGTGGCATGTATCTATAGTCCCTATAGTCCTGGGAAGCTGAGGTGGAAGCATATTGCCTGAATCCAGAAGGTCAAGGCTGTGGTGAGCCATGATCATGCTGTGCACTACTGGGGAACAGTGAGACCCCCAACTCAAAAAACAAAAGAAAACACAAAAATTAAAAAGAAACCTCTGTAACATGGCAGGAATGTTTGCTACATTGAGATTTAGTGAAACCTTCTGACATTAATGGGACTCCTGGGTACACTTTACTAGGGACATAATTATATGCCCTGACTGCAGCAGTACGCCAGCTGATACATTTTGGCGAAGTTTTTTTGTTTGTTTGTCTGTTTGTTTTTGAGTTGGAGTTTCACTCTGTCGCCCAGACTGGAGTGCAGTGGCTGCTCCCGGACACCACAACCTCGACCTGCTGGGCTCTGGTGATCCTTCCGCCTCAGTCTTCCAAGTAGCCGGAACTACAAATGCGCACTACCATGCCCTGCTAATTTTTGATTTATTGTAGAGATGAAGTCTCGCCAAGTTGCCCAGGTGGGTCTCGAACCCGCGCGCTCAGGCAATCCACTCGCCTTGGTCTCCCAAATTGCTGGGATTACAGGCTGAGCCACCGAGCCTGGCATTGGTGGAGTTTTTATTACTCTGCCCTGTGTTCTGAGGCTAAGCATAACATTCAGTGTGAAATCAGTCCTGGGGCATGGCATAATTGACCTCATGTACATGACTGATCTCCCCTCTCCATGGTCTCAGATCTAGAGAGTTTCAGCATCTTGGTCGTGTCCACATCTCTGGACACTGAACAAGGAACACAGAGCCTTTTATTTATCAGAGAAAAGTTTACTGAATCTACCCTATTCTTACAGTTGTATAATGGACAGTTGGATATTTGGAAAATGTTCAAAGATCCACTGGCTTGTTTTCATACAGAGTTTGGTATCACGTGTGTGTGTGTGTGTGTGTGTGTGTGTGTGTGTGTGTGTGTGTGTGTGTGCGTGCGTGTGTGTGTGTGCGCGCGCGCGCGCGTGCGTGTGTGTGTGTGTGTGTGTGTGTATTAAGCAGCCATTGCAGACAATATCAAAATAAATAAGATTCATTAAATTAATTAGTATGGACTACACAAAATCCAACTTAGATAATTATCCTATTTTGAAAAGGTAGAAATAAATCTTGGAAAAAGCATCTTCACCATCACAAATTTTCCACTTCCACATTTTTTCAATCTGAATATATTCAAGAACAATTAGTCCTAAGGCTATCTTTAGTTACATTTATTGCAAGTTAAATACTGTTTTTATTTTTATATACCACTGCTGAAAATTGTCTGGATTTTACATTGTCACCCTTCCTTCCTCTCCCACCTTTTCTTTTTTAAATTTTGAGTCAGGCGGGGTCTTACCGTTGCTCAGGCTGGAGTGCAGTGATATGATCACGATGATCATGGGCTCACAGCAGTCTTGACCTCCTGGGCTCAGGCATTCCTTCTGACTCAGCCTCCCAAGTAGCTACGACTACAGGTGCATGCCATCATATCTGGCCAATTATTATTATTTTATTTTTATTTTTATTTTTATAGAGATGAGGTTTTGCTGTCTTGCCCAGGCTGGTCTCAGACTTGTAAGCTCAAGCAATTTTGCTACCTTAGCCTCCCAAAGTACTAAGATTATAGGCATGAGCCACTGCGCCTGGCCCTTTCCCCTCCTTTTAAACATTTAGGTTTTTCTTTGAAGCTGGAGTGCTTAAAATGAGTTTAAATTTGTTGTTTGAGCTATAAGAGCTTCAAATCCCTAGTATGCAAATTTATGACTGTAAACTCTTAAGTGTCTGCAGGAAAAGACCTAGGAAATATAATAATCAGACTCCCTTATGTATGCTCCATCTCAGGAACTTTTTAGAGGTAAACACAAAACAAGGTACCTACCAAAATGCACTGCTTCTAAAAAGGCAGGACCAGCTCTTTCCTCCGGAAGGAGGCAGAAGCTTTCTTCCCAGTGTGCCTTGACATGTCCCCTTGTGGTGACTTCTCAGTGTCTCTGAAGTAACCTGAGGATACGCCTGCAGGTGGTGACCCTGGGAAAGCCTGGGCCAGGTTGCGAACACTCTTTAGAAAAAGAGGACTCTCTCCAGGTGCTCCAGGTGGGAGTGTGAGCACCTGTGTCCATCTCCCCTCGTCTGAGAGGATGGCCCACAGAAAGCTGCCCTGACACTCTCAGGTTGGGAATATTGACAAAAGTTCTCTCCTCAAACCCATCCTGGCCCTTCTGGAGTCCCATTGTAGAGGAAGCAGTGAAAACAGCAGCATTAGCCATTTTTCATCACTGAACAATTGGCTCATTCAAACTCCGTTCTCAATCTACAAGACACAATTGTGCATGACTGAGATATGGGCAGAAATATGCTAAATTCTCATTTCACAAGGGAAACTCACAGTTCCTGGAGTGGCAATCATTATTCCCCAAAACATGAAAACTCTACCACATTCTAGAATTTTCACTTTGAGAAATTTAACATGAAACTATCATTTCTAAAGATCTCATAGAAAATGTGTGTATACGTGTGTGTTTAAAGCTTCTGATCAAATGTCTTTGCTTAAGACTAAAACTAATTAAGACTAGTCTAACATATTTAAAATAAAACTATCTAATGCTTTGCACCAATCAGCACAATGAAAATATCCTACCCTGTGTCTGATGTGTATTTGTAAAATGCACAAATATAGCCAGGTACAGTGGTTCACACCAGTAATCTCAGCATTTTGGGAGGTCAAGGTAGAAGGGTAGCTTCAGCCCAGGAGTTCGAGACCAGCCTTGGTAACATAGTGTGCCCTCATTTCTACAAAAATTCAAAAAAATTAGCTGTGTGTGGTAGTGTGTGTCTGTAGTTCCAGTTACTTGAGAGGCTGAGGTGGGAGGATCTCCTGAGCCCAGGATGTTGAGGCTGTGGTGAGCCGTGATGGTGCCACTGTGTCCCAGCCTGGATGACAAAGACCCTGAATAAAAAAAAAAAGCACAAATGCAATAGCAAAACCTTTTAAGATGTAAAAGCTCAAAACAAAGCTAGTACCTAGTATTCCTCACACCCTAGGAATGCATATTTTTAAATAGTTAAATAAAGTTAGGTCAGGTTCAGTGGCTCTGGGAGGCTGAGGTGAATGGATTGCCTGAGCCCGTGGGTTTGAGACCAGCCTGAGGAACTTGGCAAGTCCTCTGCAATAAATCAAAAATTATCCGGGTGTGGTAGTGCATGCCTGTATTTCCAGCTACTTGGAAGGCTGAGGCAGGAGGATTGCAAGAGCCCAGCAGGTTGACGCTGGGGTGGCTGTGAGCATGCCACTGCACTCTAGCCCAGGTGACAGAGTGAGATTCTAACTCAAAAAATAAAAAATAAAGTTAGTGCTGTGAATTAATAGTTTATTCTTTTATTCCTATAAATGAATCATGTTGCATTTCAGATGGAAACCTGGCTTGTTTACTGATTTTAGATCTGTGTGGTTATTTTTTGAGAGTCACATAGAACCAGAACAAAGCTCATGACAACTATGTGTCACTGTCTTTTAAGCACTTGACTTTGGAGAAATCTTAATTTTCACAATTGAAAACAACTAAAATCAGAGAGAATGAATTGCCATCATCAGTGCTGCTGAGAGAACAAACTCTCAATGTGACGTCGCGTGCATTTTAGGACAGGTAGAATTCTAGACTTCTATAACAGGATAACAGGTCCAGGGTCCCTTCAAGATTTAGAGGGGACCCACACATTCCCCTCCATCCTAGCACTCTGCCAGATGTAGACCAGCTTCCCAGGCAAGTCAGCCCAGAGAGACTGCAGATACACAAATGCCTGGTCACAAGGTGAGCATGACCGTTTCACCTTCCATGAATTCTCCTCAAGGTACAACGGTCACCTTCTAGGGGAGAAAGTCACGCACTCTGCAAGGAAGGATACAGAACAGAAAAGTTTATTTTACACTATCCGTCCAAGAAAACAATTGCCATAAACCAGTGCAAAATGTGCAACAGAATCAATAAGAGTGTCTTAGCTCTGAGAGCCCAAACTGGCAATCTCCCCTCCTGTTCCCTGGGGAGCGGGCGCCCCATCCATTAATGTTGACCTCGGTTTGCACCGCAGACAGAAACATTCAACCAATTTGTCAAGGTTATTTTTACGAGTCATACAAGAGATGGGGAAAACCATACCGAATGAATGAATAAGTGATCAGTGCTTAAAGTAAATACAGGGGGACAGCACGGGCAAGAATCCACAGTTTCAATAAATACAGTGTAACAAGCATGGGTGTGTCTCAACTTGGAATTAGTCTGCGGAATAGCTCAGCATCATACAAAATCTAGCAGGGCTGTTGAGCAGTGATTGGCAAAAATGTCCACAATAACTTATGCCCTTGAGCGAGTCTGCGTTGAACACATTCTGTGGTTTCCAAGATGTCAGTTCTGTTTTCTCCTTCCCTGGCCGTCCCTCCAGGAGGGGAGGCGTGCAGCTGGGGTGACATGGCTGTGGCGTCCTGTGAGCAAGGATATCTGCCCAGGAGCCAGCTGTCGGGGTCCAGTGTACTCGATACCAAGTGGCAAATTGGGACTTGATCAACAATGTCTGTGCAAAGTATGCTTCTCTCCCTTCTCCAGGAAACCAGTGTCTGTAACTCCTGCATGATAAGCAGTGGTGGCCTCTGGGTCACTCCCTGTCACCCCAAATGCCAAGCAACAAGAGCACACCTCAGGGACTCACGAGTCGGGGAAGCTTCTGTCGGTGGTTGACTGCCTGGCACCTTGCGGATGGGTAGGTTACCCAGGCCCCTTTGCCAGAGGCTTCAGGCAACCTAGAACTATTGCTTGAAAAACTAGAAAGAACCTAGTGAGAAAGAGATGGTCAAGCTGGATATGAGGGAAACCGTCTTCTTCCTCCAAAACCTTGCGCCCTCCAGATGACGCCCCCAGGACCTTGGCCAAGCGTCCTTGGTTATCAAATGTCATGCATTCTTGATGGCCTCGGCCAACATTCCTCTACTAAGCACTACATCCAGGCATACCCCAGTCCTCTTGGAAGTCAAGACCAGGAGACAGGTGGATATAGCCTTTGGGTCATCAACTAAACCAGAGCCCAGTGGAAGAGGATGCAAGAGAAGCTCTTGATCTCTGGAAGAAGAGGAATAAATGGGCAAAGCCCCCAAATAAAACAAACCCTAAACCCAGTCACCAAGGAATCACCTCTAAACAAGGTAAAATCCCAAACACTCCCTGGATCAACGGACCCCTCCTCTCGACTCCCTCCACAGCCTCAGGTCATAAATTAGGTTTCTTCCATCAAATAACTTAAAAAAGGAGGAGGGGCTGTCTTCAGTTTTGCCTGGCTCAGGCCAGTTAGCAGCCAGTTTTTCTAGAATCTCAGTCATTGTTCAAAAATGGAGCCTGAAAAGTCACGTGGATGTCGGACGTCTTCACATGGAGGAGTCGGGAAGGGGGTGGATGGGCAAGACCCCAGGAGGTGGGGGGGGCAAGGAGGCGGGTCAGGGAAGCCTGGGCCACCAGGAGTGGAGACCTGTGGGGACAGCTTGGGCCAGACGGAGGCCATGGCCCTGCGCCCGTATGACTCAGGGTGCGGCCGGGTCTCGTATTGCACAGAAAAGGAGTTGAGCCTCTGTGGGCGGCCGGTGGCTCAGTGGTCTCCGCACATGGGCAAGTTCACGAAGGTGAACACGTTGAACTCAGTCATGATGGAGAAGCACAGGAAAACGCCATACAGGAAGAGACACCCGTAGCCCAGCTTCTTGTCCAGCCGCCACTTGTTCAGGTGGACGCCGAACACCTGCAAGGCACAGAAGGATTCAGAGGACATGGGTGGAGGCAGTGATGGTGGGGGCCTGGAGAGGCCCAGGGGAAGGGCTGCCAGCACGGTAGACCTGGGTAGGGTGCTGATTCTTTCCTGTTGTGGAAGTAAGTGACTCCCGCCTGTAGTCCCAGCACTCTGGGAGGCGGAGGCAAGAGAACTGCTTGAACCCAGGAGCTTGAGACCAACCTGGGCAACATAGTGAGACCTCCTCTCTAAAAAAGTTTAAAAAATTAGCCAGGTGTGGTGGCGCGTTTCTCTAGTTCCAGTCACTCAGGAGGCTGAGGCAGGAGGATCCCCTGAGCCCAGGAGGTTGAGGCTGCGGTGAGCAGTGATTATACCATGTACTCCAGTCTGGGTGACAGAGTGAGACCCCCATCTCAAAAATAAATAAAAATTTAAAAAGGCAGGAAGTCAGAACCTACCGGTTTTGGGGAAATGATGTTGAAAAAATGTTAGGACTAATAAGCACAGTAATAGCAGCCAATATGCATCCCCTGGGCTCCCCACTCCCCCTCCCCCAATGTCCCTGTGGGTCCTTCACCTGCTCTGGCCCATTCCCACCTTGGCCTAAGCAGACCTCAGCTCAGCCCAGGAAATACTTCTCTGGCGATGGTGACCGTGTCCCTTCCCACACTATACCTGGAGGTGAGTTGCCCTTCCCCCGGCCCCCCATGGCTCCTTCCAACCCATTTTCCTTTTTTCCTCCCTGAACACCCAACTTGGAACCTCAGGTCTTCCAGCTACCCCTCTCTGTCCCTCCTGGTTGCAGTCAGCCCTACAACCCTGGTCACTGCCCATCCTCGGAGCTCTACGCCACAGCAGTCGCCGCCCTACTCTGTTGCCTTCCTGGCAACTGTCTGCGATTTCAACACCCTCGGAGAGGGTCTTCCCAAGTCCTCATTCCTCATCCTGCCTCAGCCACTTATGCCCACCAGCCACATGTTGCTGAAATGTAAATTTAAACAAACAAAAAAATTAAAACCACACTTCCACATTTTTTTTTGAGTTGGAGTCTCGCTCTGTCACCCAGACTGGAGTGCAGTGGCCACTTCTGGCCACCACAGCCTCCATCTACTGGGCTCCAGCGATCCTTTCGCCTCAGCCTTCCAAGTAGCTGGAACTACAGGCACACGCTACCATGTCTGGCTAATTTTTGATTTATTGTAGAGATGAGGTCTCGCCAAGTTGCCCAGACGGGTCTCGAATCCCGTGCTCAGACAATCCACTCACCTCAGCCTCCCAAAGGCACGGGATTATAGGCTGAGCCACCAAGCCCGGCTCACTTCCACATTTCAAGTGCCTCTCTCTGAGTCTGCAAAATTCACCTCTCTGTGGAAGGTAAGAACGTCCACATCAAGGAGACAGGAAGTCAGAACCTGCTGGTAATTTCAAGTGCTCCACCACAACCTGCAGCTGGTGCCTGCTCCCCAGTGCAGGTATGGGCCATTTCACTGTGGAGAGTTCTGTTGGACAGTGCTGGGGCCTAGAATGTGCTGTCACCAGGGAGCCACAGGAGCATCTGTGTGGTCTCGGTGTCACGCTTTCACTTTCTCACCTCAGGTTCTTTCCAGAGTACTGCCCTGGTTCCCCAGCCCCAATGGCTCTGCAAGCCCCATGGCGGGTGGTTCACTGACACCATTGCCGCTTCTCTGGGGTCATCCACCCATACCTCCTCTTCCCTCCTTACCCTGTTTCAATTCCATTAATAGAATCACTCCTGGTCATCTGCCTCAATTCCCTAACCTTCTCCTGGCTCAGCTCTCCTGGCTTTACCTATTTATATATTTATATTAGAGACAGGCTCTCACTGTCACCCAGGCTGGAGTGCAGTGATGCAATCATGACCTCCTGGGCTCAGGTGATCCTTTCGACTCAGCCTCCCAAGTAACTGGAACTGCAGGTGTGTGCCACTACACCTGGCTAATAAAAAAAAATTGTAGAGAAGAGGTCTCCCTACGTTGCCCAGGCTGATCTCGAATCCCCCCCCCCAACAGTGAGGACAGCTCTTATGAGTTCTAGATCCATCTTCCACCCTGCTTCAGGACTCGGCTCTAGCCATGCCCCTCTCCTCCAGATACACTCCATCCAGATTATTCTAATCAGTACCCAAGGATTTGTCATCTTTCTTGCCTGAAAATCACTTGTCTGAACGTCCATTTCTCTCCTGGCTTTACAGCCAGGGTATCTGAAAGACTGCGAGACCCACTAGCTGTCTCCAGTGTCTCTCCCTCCTTTCTCCATGAGATTTTTCACTCCAAACAAGCCTTGGCAAAAGCACCAACGGCTGCATTGCTAACTCCAGGAGCAACATTAGGGGCTTGCCTTACCTGTCCCAGCATTATCCCCATCTAAGACCTCTTCTCCACACAGCTTCCTGGGTCTCTGCCTGGTTGTCCCCCTACCTCTCCAGCTTTTCCTTCTCTTTCTCCTGCTGTTGCATTCTCATCCTCCTGACCTCTAAGTGTCCCAGAGCACCAAGGCCCAGGGCTTGGGTCCTTTCTCTTTTCTATCTACACTCACTCCCTTGGTGATCTCACCCAGTTGTAGGGCTTTAGGTAACATCAATACACCACTGTTTCCAGCTTGGACACATCTCCTGAACTCAGACTCATGTTTCCAAAGGCTGGCTTCCTTTCTTGTTTTTCTTTTTCCCTCCCTCCCTCCCTCTCTCTCTTAAGTCAAGATCTCATTCCGTCATCCTGACTGGAGTGCAGTGGCATGATTATGGCTCACTATTCCCACTCCTTGGCTCAAGCAATCTTTCTGTGCCAGCTCCTGAGTAGCTGGGACAACAGGCATGCGCCACCACAGTCAGCTAATTTTTTGATTTTGTGTAGAGATGAAATCTCGCTATGTTACCCAGGCTGGTCTTGAACTCCTGAACTTAGGTGATCCTCTGCCCCAACCTCCCAAAGTGCTGGGATTACAGGCATAAGCCACCATGCCAGGCTCAATGTTTATTTTTATTTTTTGAAAGCAGAATTTATTGAGAGGATAGAAAAACTCGCAGAGTGAGAGGGGACCTGAGGGGGTTGCCCTCAATACTTATTGATGTGAAAATTCAACAGCATATTTGTATGTTCATGGATGCTTCATGTGGGTTAGTCCATGTGCTAGTGTGAATTTGTTCCCACCAAACATGTCAGTTGATCTGGGAATATTAAATTACACAAATGACAGCTAAGATAGTGGGATGGCATAAAAGTGCACTGTCCCTCAAATACATTTTTAGTCTGTGTTAGTCACATCCATGATTTACAGTGACATTTACTAACCTAGAACAATTAATTGACTGACATCTATGTTCCCATGACTAATCTCACAAAGTGGGGTCTTCTCTTTGCTTTTGATAAAAGAGTTTCTGCTCAACACAAGACAGAGCCATGCTTCCGAGGGGAGCGTTGGCTTCTTTCAGAAAGAGAAGGGGTCCAGTGGGTTGCTGGGACTCACTGCTAGAAGACACGGCCAGGAGGTAGGACATCTGTAGGCCTACAGTCCCCGTTCACCAGGAGGCCAAGCCCATCTGGTCTCTGAAGACCCCCAGGGGAGAGAAGGACACACTAACTCAGGCATGCCAGGAGAGCCGTCAACCTACCGTGACAAAGACAGAGGCCAGGAGCAAGCCCACGGAGTAGATCAGTCCCCTGCTATTCAGCCGGATCTGCAAGAAAGGATGGAGTTAGGCTTCCACAGAGTCAGACTTGCAAAACAGAGTTTGGCTTCTGAAAAGGCATATGCTTAGTGCCGGGCACTTACACGACTCTGAGGGGCAGGGATTCCAGCTCTGTCCTCTAGGATGAAGACATGCAAGATGGCCTTGGCCGCTGTGTCTTGCAGCTCAGATTGCAGATGTGCACTCTCCTGGAGACCCAGGGCTTATCTGCATCCTCTCCACTCAGCCCTGTCTCCAGCAGTGGGGCTCCAGCCGGACCCTCCCACGGCTGCCTGACCTCTGCACCACAATGCCTGCCCAAGTCCAAGTGTTCCCTCACCTCCAGGGAGCTTTTGCTTTCTCAAATGCATACTGCTTTTAGGATGAACTGATGGCAGGGGTGAGGGAAACAGCTGAATACACTTTCACCCTCTTTCATCAACATATCTGTGTCCTTCTCTAACTTGATGGGAGGGGGTGGGTGAGGGTTGCTGCTGTGAGCTAGCAAAAAAGAGGAAAAAGTTAAAACTCCTTTTCTGATATTAGTAAAAGGATTTTTTTCTAAGAAGTTTGTTTTCATTTATTTTTTTGAGGCAGAGTCTCACTCTGTCACCCAAGGAGGGTACAGTGGCATGATTCTGGCTCACCACAGCCTTGACCTACTGGGCTCAGGGGATCCTTCTGCCTCAACCTCCCATGTAGCTGGGACTACTGGTGCACACCACCACACCCAGCTAATTTGTGTGTTTTTTTTAATAGATGAGGTCTTGCTCTATTGCCCGGGTTGGTCTTGAACTCAAGAGATTCTCCCTCCTTAGTGTCCCAAAGTGCTGGAATTATAAGCAGGAGCCACCGTGCCCAGTCAACAGCCACACTTTGAAGGAAAAAGCAATTTCTGGAGTTCCTACAGAACAGTGTTGCTCAGTAGAACTATCTTCAATGATGGAAACGTTCCATGTCTATGCTGTCCAATATGGCAGCCCCTGGGCACACGTGGCTGTTGAGCACTTAAAATATAGTTCATGCAACTGACAGACAAATTTTTTTTCTTTTTCTCTAGAGACAGGTGCTAGCTCTGTTTCCCAGGTTGGCATGCAGTGGCGTGATCATGGCTCCCTGCAGCCTGGAACTCCTGGGCTCAAGCAATCCTCTTGCCTCCACCTCCTGAGTAGTTGAGACCTTAGGCTTGTACTCTGTGCTGGGCCTTGAGGAATCAAGTTTTAATCTTGTATATTTAATTAAATTTGCATTTAAAGAACCGTGTGTGATCGGGACTACAGTACTGAGCAGAGCAGGCGGAGTGCTGAGGGGCTGGCTTGGCCACAAAGGCCATAGGGTTTCTTCCATAATGTGGAGAAGAGACTGCTCTGCCTCTGAGAAGGTGGTGAGGCCGTCAGCCCTGGCATCCAAGGGTTGCCTTAGAGCAGCGGTTCTCCGGTTCTTGAAGGGTGGGCCCGGGACCACGACCCACAGCAGAAAGAGCAATTGGGAGCTTATAGAATTTCAGGCCCTCTAGATCTCCTGAATCAGAGACTCTGGAGCAGGGCCCATCAATCTGGACATTAACTCTGGGTGATTTGATGCACAGGAAAGATTAACAGCCACTGATCTAGAGAAAGTACAAAGCCTAAACCGACTTCTGATCTCCAAGGATTCTGGGGATGGAAACTCCACATTCATTTTTCACCAGTTCTCACAGAAGCTCTCATGTGCATCCGGTTTTGAGGACTCCAGCCCTCCCAACCAATGAACGCTGTCCTGCGGGGAGCGAACAGCTCGCCTGTGCTCATGGAAAGGGAAAGTAAGGCTTGTTGTTTTGTACATCGTTTCATTGGAGGACTACGTGGTGACTGACTTCATTTCAGTCCAGCTGGTGGCTTAACTTCACACACAGCCTCATCCTGGCTGTGGAAACATTTTTCTCTTTTCAGAGCTGGGTTGGTATAAAAAGTCCAGTACTCAGGAGTGCATCAAGAATGTGTTATAGCCGGGCTTGGTGGCTCAGCCTGTAATCCCGCGCTTTGGGAGGCTGAGGTGAGTGGATTGCCTGAGCCCACGCGTTCAAGACCCGCCTGGGCAACTTGGCGAGACCTCATCTCTACAATAAATCAAAAAATCAGCCGGGCGTGGTAGCGCGCACCTGTAATTCCGGCTACCTGGAAGGCTGAGGCGGAAGGATCGCTGGAGCCCAGCAGGTCGAGGTTGCAGAGGCCAGGAGTGTGCCACTGTACTCTAGTCTGGGTGACAGAGTGAGACTCCAACTCAAAAAAACAAAAAAAAAAGAATATGTTGTACTGAAAGAGAGCGCCTCCCCCCAAACATTGTGTCCACACTGACTCTAAGATAATCCCATGTGCTCTGGTCAATGTGGAGGGGGAGAGGTGGGCTCCTCAGCACAAGATGGTGGCCCCTGAGAGTCAGGAAAGCCTACTGGGGCTGTCCTCAGTCACTTGGTCCTTGGATTGACCCTGAAGTTGTGAATCAACACTCAGAAATCTTTCTGAATTTTGAACTTTCAACACCACACATAGATTCTTCTAAGAATAGGGCAACATATTTTCAGTCCAGCTTGTCTCAGAGCTCTGGGGTCGAATCTTTGTCAGCAGCAAGAACTGAGTCAAGTGATTTCTTGCCCTTAAGAAACCAAGAGCCAGGGAGAGCAAAGCCCAAAGTAGGAAGCTTCTCTTTGGTCAAGTGCTTTCAAAATGAATCATGTTAAAACAAAGCTTCTGAACATTCTTCTTCCTATGTCCACACACAATCGCGACCAGTGCTGCTGAAACTCGGAATCTGACTCCAAAGACAGAAGACCGTGAGTTCTTCTGGGGGTCTCCAAGTATTTTCAGTTTCCTCACCTTTTTTTCTTTTCTTTTCTTTTCTTTTGAGTTGGAGTCTCACTCTGTCGCCCAGACTGGAGTGCAGTGGCCGCTCCTGGCCACCGCAGCCTCGACCTGCTGGGCTCCGGCGATCCTTCCGCCTCAGCCTTCCACGTAGCTGTAACTACAGGCGTGCGCTACCACGCCTGGCTGATTTTTTGATTTATTGTAGAGATGAGGTCTCACTGCCCAGGCGGGTCTCGAACCCGCGGGCTCAGGCAATCCACTCACCCTAGCCTCCCAAAGGCGCGGGATTACAGGCTGAGCCACCGAGCCCAGCCCTCACCTTTTTTTCTGCTGCCTTCTTCCTTTGGTCATGAACTCTACATATGCCCAAGGGTGGATTTTTGTGTTTTCACCATCAGAGACCCGGACTTTCAAAGCCTGTGTTTGTTGCCTGCATCTGACCTCCATGTGTCCACATGGATGTGGCAGTCAGCAATCAGGGCTTCCTCAGTTGCCTTCAGTCTGGCTTGAACATCTCCCAGCACTGAAGCTATGGATGGTTTGGGGCAGAGGTTGGCAGAACACAACCCATGGGCCAAATCTGGCCCATCGCCTGTTTTTGTAAGTGAAATTTTGTTGGAACTCAGATCATTTCCATCTTGTCTGCGGTTATTTTCTCACTACAATGACTAGGTTGAGTAGTTTTAACAGAAACTGTTAATATTTCCTCTCTGGCCCTTTATATACAAGGTTTGCCATTCCCTGGCTTAGAGCACAGGCTCCAGACCCAGCTTCCTGTGCTCTGAATCCCTGCTCAGTCACTCACCTGCTGTATCATCATGGACAAGTCACTTACCTCCCCTAAGCCTCAGTTTTCCTTTTTTCTTTTTTTTAGTTGGAGTCTCACTCAGTCGCCCAGAGTGGAGTGCAGTGGCCACTCCCAGAGTGGAGTGCAGTGGCCACTCCCGGCCACCGCAGCCTCGACCTGCTGGGCTCCGGCAATCCTTCCACCTCAGCCTTCCAAGTAGCCGGAACTATAGACGCGTGCTACCACGCCCAGCTAGTTTTTGATTTATTGTAGAGATGAGGTCTCGCCACGTTGCCCAGGTGGGTCTCGAACCCGCAGGCTCAGGCAATCCACTCACCTCGGCCTCCCAAAGTGCTGGGATTATAGGCTGAGCCACCGAGCCCGGCCAGCTTCAGTTTTCTGAAGAGTAAAATGAGACAGTTTCTGTATGATGGGTGCCTATGAAAATTTGCCAAATTAACCCACATTAAAACTTTTGAACAGGGTCCAATGTGTAATAAATTCTCAATAACTGGGGGCCATTATTTACTACCGATTGGTTGGGCCTACTTCCTGGCACCACTGACTATTGCTTTTATCAACCCATCACCAGATTACTACCACATCAGATTATACACACCATGAAAGCAGGGACCATGTCAGACTTTGCCCTCCATGTGGCACAGGGCTGGACACAGACCACATGCAATCAATGAACAGATGATGGATATCCATGAGGACTCATTCTGAAAGTGGTTTACGAGAAGGCCAGAGTTTCCATGGGAGCGGTGGGGCCTGGTCAGAGAGAGGCTGGAAGCGGAGAAACCCTGGATGCCACTTCCCGGATAATATTCCAAAGCAATGTGATCTCTGCCTGTCATTCTCTGTCTCCCTTCCCCACTTTGATTTTTTCTGATCATGTATTGCTTTTCTTTCTTTTTTTAACCCAGCGTACTATTATGAAAGTTTTCAAGCATTCAGGAAAATGGACATAATTATACTATCTTATTTTTTAATTAACTTCAAAGTAAGCTGCAGAGACTAGTACACTTCACCCAAGCACTCCTGCCTGCATCTCGTTAAGGAGAGTTCAGCTGGAGTTCATGGGTCTTTTACTCTTAGATGCAGTGTTTATATGGTAAAACTCACAAATCAAAATCGCACCATTTAGTGGGTTCTGAGCAATACGTATACCATTGCATCTCAAACTCTCATGACACAGAGCACTTCCATCATTCCAGAAAGTTCTCTTGTGCCCTCCCCTGCCAGACTCCCCAGGAGACTAACTGCTCTAAGTTTCTGCACTGTAGGGTGGTTTAGCCCATTCTGGAACTTCATAAAAATGGAATCCTCCAGCGTGTATTCTTTGATGCAACCATCCTTCCATTCCACATCATGCTTTAAGATTCTTTCATGGTTTTCATTGCATTAACAGCTCATTTATTTTTATGATAGTATAAACATGCCATGGTGTGTTTAATTATCCTCCTGGTGATGGACATCTGGGCTGCTTCCTGCTTTGGGCTATTAATGTCTGTTCCTTTTATAATTCACAAACAAGATGAACAGAGGCCTCAATGACTCCTCCTTGCCAAGACAACAGTCACTAAGGAAGCTGTGGGGGTGGGGTGCTCAGGACTCTGAGGAAGGCCTTGTACCACTGTCTCCTGTCCTAGCATGCCCCCTCTAGTTGGGCCCTGGGAATCCTCTCCAAACTGGAGCAATTGTCGTTCCCACCTTAGCATGCTGCTGTCCCCCACTGGGACCTCCAGTATAGCCAGGTGGGGTTCTCACCTCTTCCTACCTCTCTTTCCTTCCTGTTCTCAGTCTGTTCACCTTGTCCAAGTTCACGACTGCCCATCTGGTGCTGATCTCGTCCCGCCGGTGCCTGGGTCGTGTTCTCACCTCCCTAGCGAGTCCAAATGCTCTGAGGGCAGGCACCTGGATCTTGAGTTTTTCTCATTTCAGTGTCCAATTCCCTGCCATGCTCCCCTTGACCCCACACACTGTATGCTTAAATGAGCATCTGTTGGTGTTGGCATGCATGTTGGTGTGTTTGCCTGTGTTTGTGTGTGTCTGTGTGTGCACATGCATGTGCATGTTGGGAGGCAGTGAGGCTGAGTAGCAAAGGAGAGTTGATGGGGAGACAGAACATGGTGAGGGATGGCTCTCAGCTGATGTTTGCAAGTAATGAAGAGGACACTTTTTAAAAAAGAGAGGCATAGTTTGTATGCAGTGAAATGCACAGACCTTAAATGTACTCACTATCAGATGAGTT
Source organism: Carlito syrichta (assembly GCF_000164805.1). NCBI lineage: Eukaryota > Metazoa > Chordata > Mammalia > Primates > Tarsiidae > Carlito > Carlito syrichta. The sequence continues at coordinate 587,850 of NW_007251414.1, read as the reverse complement.
GTGACGAACTCATATACTCATGTAACCCACACTCCAATGAAAATACAAAACATTTCCATCCTCCCAGTAACATTCCTTGGAACTACTTTCTCGGGACCTGCTAAACCAGATGACAGCACCAAATCCTTCTCATGTCTGGGTTAGCTTAGAAAAAGTCTTTGCGCTCCCACTCTGCATAGCACTGAGCAAGACTGTTTCCCCTCCCTGGCTCACAGATGTAAGAAACGTTAAGGGTAAATACAGAAAATCTTCTCAGCAATGCCGATCTGACAGCATGTGAGACACAACTCAGATTGTTCAGGCCTGACATTTAGCCATTTAGTGCTGTTTTTATTTCTTGCTTTAAGAGGTATGCATTTGCATTCCCCAATTCCCTCTTGGCAGTTGCTGCAGAGGAAACAGAAGGTTGGCTACTTCCAAAGTCAACAGGAATCTAGCCCACAATACATGCATATTTTTTATCACGGATGCACACAGAGACTCATTCATACCAAGTTTTACCCACACATGTTGTTCCTCAAACAGTTCCCTGAATCCTGCCACGTCTGGACATCCAATACCCCACCCTAAAATATTCATACTACAACCCAGCTCATACCACAGTTAAACATCTCCTGGGGTTTGAGGTCAGCTCGACTCAACTAATGAATTCTTTTAGGAAAAATAAGAAGCCCTTGGATTTTTACTAATTTATTTATAACTTGGAACACACATGGATGTCATTTCGCATGTTCTTATTTGGGTCGTTTTACATTTGTTTGGGCATAATTTCCAAATGGATGTTCTTAGCCTTGGCTTTACACTGTATAACAGGGTCACTGGGTGGGAATTTCTTTTCTCGCACAATTAAATGAGATAGGAAAGTAGACAAGCCCACAGGAAAGAAGAAATTTAAGGACAGCTATATCCTAAGTCCTTTCCTCTCCAAAGTGCTCCCACAAACACCATGTGCATTAAGCTCTGGAAGCAACTCTGTGGGATAAATAGAGTGTGTTTTGTTATCCCCACTTGGAAGATGAGACACCTGAGGCTCAGAGACATTACAGCATTTAGTTGAGTTTATGAGGCTGGAGGGGGTTGAGTCTGCACTTGGAGTTAGGCTTTGGCCTCTGCATTCTCAACTCTTGGTTGACTCTGCCAGGAACAGGGAGAGCCAGGTCTTCCTCTTCACCCCCTAAGAGCCCTCAGAAGAGATCTGGGCATTTCTGCCTGGCATTTTTGTAAGAGTCCTGAATGAACTGCAAGAACCACAGACACCACTGTGGCAGATGCCATTGGTGCCCCATCTCTTCCACCCCGACATTACCCTTCTGGTGGGTGCCAGTGTCCTCCCAACAGCCAGCACCTGCCTCTATGCCTGAGGGCCTTCTCCTGAACCGTGGAAGTGTCAAGCAATGAACAACCCTAGAATCTGCCCTCTGCCAGTGACTCCGGGGCATGGGTGTATGAACACCTCAGCGCCCTTGCCCTTCTAGTGGAATCATTCTGAGTCAGGGGCAGGGATGTGCCCAAGTTCCTGGAGCTGCCCCTGTGGGGTTCAGTTCTAGTTTCTCACAGTGCTAATGGGCTTTGTTAACATCCTGCTGTGGGCTGCCTTTCCCTCACCTCTCACTTCCAGACTCTCACACTGGAGTTTCCTGCCCCCCTGAAAAAACTCTGTGCTCTGAATTCTTGTCTTAGGACTGAATAGCTTCTGGGAACCTAAACTGTGTCAAACACAGAGATGGATTCAGCTTTAGGTAAGCCCTCCCACAGCAGAAGCTGTAAGAACCGTTCTTTCCCCCAAACAACACTTTATTTTCCTAACATAGAGCCTGAAACCCAACAGTCAAGACTTGAGGGGCTTGAATGGTATTACTGCAGCTCCTAGGATCTCTGTTCGAACAACCTCAAGAAGACTCATTCATTAAGTTGTCATCATACTGTCCCCAAGTTACCTTTCCAGGTCCTGTGGCAACAGTTTGTAGACTGGCCTTGGCAGTAATGACATTCTGACATTATGCTGATTCCTGTGGTGTAAATACTCCATTATGGTCAATTACAAACTGCCTTGTGACATCACTGGAGGTGGGGTTGGAACTAGCTGAGCATGAAGGTTTCTCTGAAGCTTGTACGAGCTGACTCCAACATCCTACTGTCCCTGGGGTTCAGGAAGGGATTTCCAGAAAAGGAAAACTGCTTCTAACAGATGAAGCAATGCCCAGGTATTGGGAACTGTTGTTTAAGAAGGAGAGAATAAAAGAGGTGGGAAACATCAAGAACCGATGGATGCATCAATCTATCTCATAGAAGTCCCTTGCTAGGGAGCAAATGTTGAGTAAGATTCAGTTGAAGAGTTAGTGGGGAGACACACACATCTGGGGTTATACCCCCATGTTATCATAGAGGTACTTAGTTGGCTGATAGGCTTCTTGGAGGAGGTGGTGGTTGGCTGACAGAGCTGACCTTAGGAGAATGACCTAGAACAAGGTCTTATATACTCATCTGCTCCGTTCTTCTTGAAACATTCTCTTGGCTCCATGGTCCCACACTTTCTTCTGTTCTCCTCTTCTCTGGCTGGCCCTTCCTCAGACTCCCTCAATGAGCCTCCCTCCTTTTTTTTTCTTCCTACCCCATATCAGGACATGGTCTGGGCTCTTGTCTCCTCTCTGTCTACTTATACCATATGAATGCTGTTGATTTCTAAGTTCATACTTGCAACAAAAATCTTGCCTCTGAAGTTCAGACCCACCTATTCCACTACCTACTTGACATCTTCATCCAAATGACCCACACATGTGTCAAACTTCTAAAGGGAACCCTTGATATTTTATCTTAATGCATTCCCTAACCCTATCTTGTTTCCTCATCCCCACAAATGGCACCATCATACACTTAGTTGCCCAAGCCAAGAACCAGAAGTTGTCTTTGATTTTTCTCTTTCTATTTCTCTCCATGCGTTTATCAGAACACCTTAACAATTCTTCCTTGTAAAAGAATCTCTTTTTGTCATCAGCTCTGACTTGTCTCCTCTCTTCCACTCTTCCCTTCTTCTAATCCATTTCCAAGCAGTGCCCAATATAATTGTAGAATTTAAAGGAAAGTATGCCATTATCTTCCTAAAATCCTCAATGGCAGTTATAAGCAAACCCAGTCATTTTGCAATGGCTGATGTAATCCTGGATGACCAGGTTTCTGTCTATCCTGACTCACCTCCTCATGGACAGATGTTTACGGGCTGATGTTAAATCAATCGCCAGGTCCTGCTCCTTCTTTTCTACAGTTTCTTGCTTAGTTTTCCAGCTTTACTGCTACTACAGAGGCAGAACAAATTGCTGGTCTCACTTCCTCTTCCCTGTGGTAGGTTCTATGTCCACACACTTTCCACAGCCTTGTGGCAGGCAGATGTATTTCCCTGTCCCCCAACTTCTGACTTAGCTGTGTGATATGCATTGGCCAATGGGATATTAGTGGACATAACATGAGCACAAGTTTGAAATGTGTTTAGGAGCATCCTCTTGTGCTTCTGCATTTCATCATGAGAAGAATGTGTCCCAGAAAACCACTGGTCCAAAAAGAGTGAGAGGCACACAGAGCAGCCCCATCCAAAGCTTGTAGTCAAGCCCAGATCAGTTTCATACTGGTCAGCCCACAGAGGTATGAGTGAGAAAGATGTGCTAGTGGATATACGCTACTGAGTTTGGGGCCTTTTGTTACTCAGCATTACGGTAGTAGTAGCTAGTATATACAATGACTCAAATCCAAGTCACCCTATTTTCTTTCTCCTGCAAAAAGCTGATCTTGCTGCCATCAGTCTTATGTCTGGCTCCAATTCCTTCTCCAGAGTTGTCAGAATTTCCCTTCTAAAAGGTGCATTGACTGTACCTCTCCCTTGTGTACCCTTTATTCTTGCCATTGCCATGTCTTTTGCCACACAGCTTCTCTGCCTCTAGTTTCCTTCCTGCTACTCAGCCCTTGACTCTCCCATTCTCCACTCCTCATCCCTTCCTCCTTCCCTTAGCCCTAGGAATAGCCCTTAGCTCCTTCAGTGCAAAAAGCGTTCCCACATCTTGGTCTTCTACAAGCTGTTACTTCTGCTTAAAAAAAAAGGCCTTCTTACCCTTTTCAATGGCTTTTCCTGATGCTCTCATGACTCTTAGAATAAGTGTCACTTCCTCCCCAAGATTCGAGGCCCTCCAACCCTTGCCACACATCACCATGACCCCTGTAGCAGCTGCTCTTAGGAGAGCAGGTACTATATTTTGTTTTGAAATTGCTTGTGTGCATGTCTCCTTTCCTAGGCTGGAGACCCAGGAGCACAGGACTTTGCCTGTCATGTTTACTGTACCTTCCAATGGTTACCAGCTGAGCACATAGAAGGCATCTAAGTAATGCTTGGTCAAAAAAAGAACAAACGGGGCAGAAGGTATAGGGTGACAATATTTGTGGTCAGCTCTTCTTTTTATCTCTGTGGATTTTGGAGTCAGGTGGTCTCTTGATTGGAAAGAGAGAGGCATATACCCTTCCTTCCTCCATGACTTTCCTCATTTATTTGATATGTCTAAGCCCTAGCTTAGAAACCCAAGTTTTGCCCTGGCTTCCCGGAGACTGCCTGGTTGCTTTCTCAGTTCTGTTGAAGCTTGTGGAACAGACATTCATCACCATAATGGCACAAGATGTGCTCATTTTCCAAACTTTGACTTTTAGAAATATTTATTTCGGGCACTTAGGTAGCTAGCTGGCTTCTAAGAAAGCCACAGAGTGCTAAGAAATGTCAAAATCTGTAAAACTGCATTCATTCCTCCCTGCCAAATGCTAAAACCTAATGTCACACACAAAACAGCTGTCTGGATGGTAATTATCTGATAATTATGACTTGGAAGTCCCATCTAGGCAAGATGGAAAAGTTGCTTCAGAATGGTTGGCAGTTCCCCTTGAGACTGGGAGAGGCCATTCCACCCACACAGGCCACTCAGTTCTGATGTCAGAGTCACAGAAAGGTGTCATGGGGTTAGCACCATGTTAAGTGGAAAGAGGTCCCGAGTGCCCTTTTGGAAATGAAGTCTCTCCTGGGAAAAGTTGGGGCGGGATGAGGAAAGATCCAAATGTTCCCAGCAAGAAGCCCTCAGTTTGCTTTTCCATGAACCTGGGACTGTTTTCCAAATAGCGTCTGCATCTTGGCAGGAGGCTACCTGGCGTTGACCCCCAGCATGGCTGGGCATGAGGAACTGGCCACTTGAAGGCACCGGAAGAAGTTCCAGGGAGGGAGCAGGGACTGAAGAAAGGATCTGGGGAAGTTTTTCTAATTCTCAGCCAGAAACCCACTGCAGAAGTTCCACTTACTGCTGCCCAGAGCAGCAATGACTGTAGCCCCCATAATATCTTTTGAAACTTTGAGAATGGGAAACTAGGGGTTAGGAATTCTCTCCTTCTAGTTCCTTCTCTCTTTATATAAAGTTGGAGAGGCCGCCTGAGCCTTAATAAGCAGACCCTGTTCTATCTTTTAGTAAAGATTCAAGCTCAGGGATGGGTCTGGTGAAAATTCTACCCTAGGGGTGATCTTCACACCCCTGTGCCTGGAGCCAGGCATGGGCAGCTGCAGCTGCATGATTTGCTTTGGCAATTGTCAATTGTCAGGGCTTTAAGGAGAGAAAAAACAAAACAACCTCCTCTCTGCCTCTTTCTGTCTGTGGGGTTTAACCATTTAACTCCTGGGCATTGGTGTACTTATCCACAGAATGGGATGGCACCACATGGCCACCTAGCATGATATCTGAGCCCTCTGCCCAGCTGAGGTGGCCAGGTGTGACCTTACCCGCCTCACCCAGTGCTCCTGCACCCTCTCTTCTGGGACACAGCATGCCTCAGTGCCTTTGCATGTGCTGTTGCTTCCTCTTAGACTACTCTCCTGTCCTCTACACACCCAGCTCTTCCCATGGCTGGCCCTTTCTTGTCATCCATGACTCAGCACAGAACTGACTCTGTCCAATGAATTCAGAGTGACACCTGAGCCCACTCTCTAGAACATCACCCTGGCTCATCGTCTTCAGAAGGCTTTCATTCTCTCAAGCAGTGCACTCATGTGTTTGTTCACTTATGCATTCTCTCTTTCTTTCTTCCCGCCCAGTGTACACTCTGTGAGGGAAGGCCCAGCTGACCTTGATCACTTCTGTATGCCCAGTGCCTTCCAAGTTCCTGGCACACAGTAGTGCACAGTAAGCCCTGGTTGAAGGAACAATCCTTTCTTTATTTAGCTGTTGTGAGGATTAGATGGGACGACATGGACATAGTGTCCCCACAGTGCCTAGTGCATAGTAGACGCTCAATGAATGTTAGCCATTCTTATGGCTGTTTTGGCTGACTCCCATCTCACTCCCTTCTCAGATCAGCCTAGTCCTCCATTCTGCTCCGATCATGTCTTCCTCCCATATGAGGTGATGTTGAAAGGAAAGTTAGGATCCATCTATCCATCCATCCATCCATCCAACCAACAAACGAACAATTATGGAACATGTTCCAAGGGCCAGGCACCATAGTAGGCATGGAGAAAACAACAAATGCATGAAACAAGCACAGTTCCTGTCCTCAGGGACTTCACCTCTCTAGGAGGTCACCCAGACAAAGGGGAAAAGGTAAGCACTTTGATGGAAGCTGCTGAAAAACACAGGAGGGACGGCTGGTCCAGACTTGCGAGTGGTCACAGCTTGAATTCTTAGCTGGAACCTGGAGAATGAGCTAGAGAAAGAAAAGAGCTCCTGGGGGTGCCCTGTTACCCCTCAGTGAGGCAGTCTGGTCACAGAAGGCCATTTTCTGGGGCCTTTTGGCTAACCAAAAGGCACAACTCATCTGGGCCAAAAATTGTGTTACTATTTTGACCTGACATTGTTAGTCAAAGAGACATGGTCTGGACAAGCAAAGGTTTCTGGAAAGTTAAAGTCCACACCTTTATAGGCTAGCTCCTTAATTGCTTTTGATGAAAAAGATTTCATTCTGAATGTATCATTCACTTGCAGCTCAGTCTAGAGGCTACGAGGTATACCCTCACTTGTTCTTGATGACTCAGGATCAGTACCATGAATACACATTATTTAATTGGGTGGAAACGTGGCAAAGCTCTCGGGAGCTATTGATGTACCAATGGATAGCTTGCTGCCGCGAGTGAGGAAATAAGATTTATTCTCTATTTAGACAAGTAAAATGTCCTGCTATGTGTAAGATGAGAACTGGTGCAGTGTGAGTGGTGGACATGAAGTGTACGAGACCTTAGCCTCTGGCAGCAAAGAGATGACATGTGAATAACTGTGAAATGCAGTAGGAAGGCGAACAGGCCAACAGGGACATGGAAAAGAGATGACAAGCAGTGTAAGGTTGATTTGGGTGGCAATCAGAGGGGTTTGAGGGTTTAGGCTTGTGGAGACACTTGGGGATCTTCTAATCGGGGGATTCTTCCTTCATTGAATGTCCTTTCAAGCAAGGAGAGCAAACCGTCTGAGTTAAATATATGGAAAGCAGCATTTTAAAGCACACCACAAGGATTTGGAGCTAGTATAATGACTATTCCTGATTCAGTTCACCTGGCTGGCCTGTGCCTGTTTCTTGCCCATTTACATTTTAGTCCTGACTCAGGATGAAAACTCTTCCCAATGGTGGAGATTAGCAGTACTTATGAAATACCAGGTTCTAGAATACACAGCTGTAATCAAAATACAATCATAGCTTCCTAAATTGTGACTATTACTGAAAAATAAGTTACCAAAAATTTCTCCTTCGAATGTTTAAAGTTGAAAATGAAATCTCTTTTTCCACAAATGGTGCAGAAACAACTTGTTCAAATGCCAAAGAATGAAGTTGGAGTCCTACCTCACACCGTAATAAAATGAAATCCCCTTGATTTCCTGGGCCGGGGGGGGGGGTTCCTAAACTGTTTGTTGATTACATTACTGAACTTCTGCTTTCAAAAGAGAGGTCAACATTGGCTGTTTGCATCCCTGGAATAAAACGAAGATCTCTTTTGCAGCATCTGGTAGAACCACGACATGACACACCTTTTTCTAGAGTCTTCCCTACCAAAAGATCACCCCAAGAGGACTCTCGTGTGTGCCATGGGTGCCCACCACAAACCAGAGTGGATTCCTCCCCTCCACTTCATTTCTCCTCTACTTCAAGGATAAAGGAGACCTCCAATTATAGGACTGAATGTGGTTCTTGTACAATTCAGCAGAATGACCAGTATGACCCAATTATGTCATCTTCAGATGAAAAACATAAATTTGGGCCAAACAACTAATGAAGCCTGCATTTTTGTCTTCATGATGTCACCCTGTCAGTAGACATTGGGACCTGGAAAGAGAATGTTTTCATAGCTGTGGGGATGACTGATAGAAGAATAATGTTTAATTTTCTGTTCTCCAAAGAGTGTTGGGAGAATGTCAGAAGGAGAGGGAAGGAGAGGGAAGGAGGGGTGATCATTAGGGGGATTATTTATGGTGGACCTAATGAGGTTGGAATTTCAGGCCTGATCTTCATGTCCAGTCAGGAAGATTTCAAAGTTTGTAAGCGGAACTGGCTTACTTCTGGCATGAGCTCTAGTTTTGTTTTAGAAAGTTTTGAATTTTATCTTCTATGACTGTAGAGTGCAAGCTCAGTAAATAAAAAATAAACATAATAAATCTTAAGGACATTGAAAGGACTTTCATTCCTACCCCTGCCGGTCCCTCCCTCCCTGGAGAATCAACATGGTAAAAATACATTATTTAGGAATTGATTTTTCAGGTTATCTAGAGCCCAGTTTTTCTTTCTTTCTTTTTTTTTTTTGATGTCTGCTTTTTAGCTACTGTCTTCTAGTTCTCAACAAAGGAGACAAAAGGCTGCTGAAATTCAGATCGATCTGATTTTTACTTTTTCAAAACTTTGATAAGAGATACATGGAAAAGTGAAGCAGACAGACGAATAAACCTGATGGACTGTTGAGGAACTTATCACATTCGTAGATGCAGTGCTTTGAGCTGGGTCCTACCTGCCAAATATGACCAAGCAGCAACAGAGAGTCACTAGGCGATTTCTAAGTAAGTTAGGCTGAGCTTTTGCTCAGAGTGAGACATGCAGGTTTGAACTCAGAGCTGAAATGCTTGATAACAAGGAAAGACTGAATGAAGGAACCAGGAGTCTCTCTTGTCTCTACCATTAGCCCTTGCAGGGTTCTGTCTCTTCTCAAAAATAAATGTTGAACCAATGGCTACTTAAAATAAAAATATGGCTGGGTACAGAGGCTCATGCTTGTAATCCTAGCACTTTGGAAGGCTGAGGCAGAAGAGTGCTTAAGCCCGGGAGTTTGAGACCAGTCTGAACAACATAATGAGACTTTGTCTCTACAAAAAAATTTTTTTAAAAATTAGCCGGGCATGGTGGTATGTGCCTGTAGTTCCAGTTGCTCAGGAGGCTGAGGCAGAAGGATCACCTGAGCCCAGAAAATCAGGGTCATGGTGAGCCGTGACTGTGCTACTGCACTCCCATCTGGGTGACAGAGTGAGACCACTACTAAAAAAATGTTTTTTAGGGAGCACCAAATCATGAGGCTACTTGTGCTCTTGTGTCACAGCCTGGAACTGAAGTGGCCTCTGACTCACGAAAGGCAGCTATGAAACAAAGCACACACAACTGTCATGGAAGAACCATTGTGGGTGCCCTTCTCTTCGACACATCTTTCACAGCTCAGGTGGACTCCTGCCCTGTACTATGTGCCACAAGGAGGCAGATGTGTAAAAGGCTTAGAATCCACCATCACAGCAATGTGTGGACTCAGTGTCTACCCTCACAGCACTCCCTGTGCTCAGGATATGAGGGTGCCCAAAAACTCAGGAATGAATCTGGACAAATTAAAATGTAAGAAGTACTGTCATTTTGAAAAAATAACATTCTGGCCAGGTGCGGTGGCTCAAGCCTGTAATCCAAGCACTTTGGGAGGCCGAGGTGAGGGAATTGCCTGAGACCAAGGGTTCAAGACCAGCCTGGGCAACTTGGTGAGACCTAGTCTCTATAATATATCAAAAAATTAGCCGGGTGTGACAGCACACGCCTGCAGTTTCGGCTATTTGGAAGGCTGAGGCAGAAGGATACCCTGAGCCCAGTGGGCTGATGCTGGGTGGTCGGGAGTGTGCCACTGCACTCCAGCCTGGACAGCAGAGTGAGAGTCTGACTAAAAAAAAAAAAAAAAAAGAAAAGAAAAAATAGCATTCTATATAACAATTCCACCTCTGAGAAGAAACATCCAAAGAAAGTACTTGAAATGTAGATACAGATTTATGGACAACTCTAAAATCTATAGATTAATGTACAAAGATGTGTGAAGCATTATTACTATAACAGTGAAAACACTGAAGAAATATTATGTCCAAGAGCAGCAGCATGAGTAAATTTTGGAATATCCATATACCAGAATATTAGGCCACCTTTCAAGATGATGTTTCTATGAGATTCTAAGAAACACATGTTGGATGAATAAGAAGTATAAAAAGCAATGTGCAAAACTGTCTGTATAAGATGATCTCAGCTATATAAAACAACTTAGAGAAAGAAAAACACGCCAGAATGGTAACAAAACTTATCTATGGATTAGGTTATGTATGATTTTTATTTTTTATTTCTATTTTTTGAATTGGGTTCTCACTCTGTCACCCTGGCTGGGGTGCAGTGGCACAATCACGGCTCACCACAGCCTCAACCTCCTGGGCACAAGCGATCTCCCCCATGCCAGCCTTCCAAGTAGCTGGGACTACATGAGTGTGCCACCATACTTGGCTAATTTTTAAATTTTCTGTAGAGAGGAGGTCTTATTATGTTGCCCAGACTATGCATGATTTTTATTTCAACTTCCAGAACTGCAGTGTCCAACAGGTGGTCACCGCCATGTGTGGCTATATACATTAATTTAATTTAAATGAAAAATGCAGTGCTCTTGCAATAGCCACAAGTGCTTGCAAGTCATGAGTGGTGGTGGCTACGCTATTAGATAGTACAGCCATATAACATTTCCATCAAAGCAAATAGTTCTACTGGGCAAAGCTTCTGTAATTTTCTATAAAGTATGTGAGTTATTTTTATGATCAGAAAAAGAGAATAAAGAAGGTTCAGATTAACTAAAGTGAGAAAAACCCCAAGAGCTTATTTTAACACTAGCAAAACCAAATCCAAGCTACTTATCTTTCAAGGAAGCAATAAGACAAGTTTAGTGAGAATTTAAACACAATCACCTATGTGCTCTTGGCTTGAGCACGGAAAAGGTGTGTTAACTTATGGGAGATGGTTCACATGTGGTCCAAAAAAGGGAGCTCAAACTGCCAGGATTGGTCATGACTGAACTGGAGGGGCAGCTCAATCTGGTGCCCTGGTTGGCAAGGCAGATAGATGCACCCCACAGCGAAGAAATGCACCCCACATTTACCTCAGCAACCCAACAGCACCAGAAAGAGGTCCCTGGCCAATCCCTTACACTTGGCTTCTACTCTCTGCCGTCAGGCCAGACCACAAAGACTGAGAGTGTTCACCGCCATCCAGGTCTCTTCTCCTTCTGGCAACACTGATAAACTCATGACCCGGATCCTTCTTGCATCTAAGTGGGTGCCTGTGACTTACCTGGACAAAGGGATGGGGACTGATGGGACAGATGCCACATTCAGGCATCTGGAGAGAAGGTCTGAATAGTCTTCCATGTCCTTGCTTTCTCTGCTTGCATGGCTCGAGAGGAAGGACTCTAAGATGGGAGAACCATCTGGTGGAACATGCCCCAGTCCCTGTGTTTTTGCGTGGAAGGGTCCCTGGGTGCACCCAGAATGGGAACATCTGCAGTGGACCTGAGTAAAAAATTAAGCCCTTGTTGGGATACCTCAGTAGGATTTTGGGGTCACTTGTAATATAGTAGCCAGCAGTACTTATTCTCCTCTCCTTTTTTTGAGTTGGGGTCTTTTTTTGAGTTACCCCAGCTGGAGTGCATGATGATCATGACTCATGGCAACCTCGACCTCCTGGGCTCAAGTAATCCTTCTGTCTCAGCATCTCAAGTAGCTGAGACTACAAGCATGTGCCACTATGCTTGGCTAATTTAAAAATTTTTTTTTGTAGAGATGAGGTCTTACTACATTGCCCAGGCTGGACTTGAACTCCTAGGCTCAATCAAATCCACCTGCCTCAGCCTTCCAAAGTGCTTGGATTACAGGCATGAGCCACCATGCCTGGCCACTAGCTATACTTATTCTAAAAAATAAACTAATAATTTGACTTTTTGTGTGAAAGGTGTCTACAAGCAGTTCTGGTTAATCCTCACATGTCTACAGGGGAGTTGGAACCATGGCTGACCCTTGGCTGATCCCTGAGAATGTGGCCCGTTGAATGCTCTGGATTGATGTTGCTTTGTACACTAGAAGCAATGGGACATGCTGTAGTGGCTTGTCAGGATTGTTTGGCACACTTTATGACACCTATCTGGTGTCTGCTGGGGCTCTGAGATTCGGTTATCAGGACTGTTCATGCAGCAGGAATGTGTCTTCCTCACCAGCTCTTCCTAAAGGCCTCCAATCCCCAGACCTCCCTGGACAGAGACAGCTCACACATGTCCTCTAGTTCAGGGGTCCCCAACCCCTAGATCACACACTGGTATCGGTTAGGAATCGGACTGCACAGTAGGAGATGAGTGGCAGAGGAACGAGCGAAGCTTCATCTGTATTTACAGCTGCTCCCCATCACTCACATTACTGCCTGAGCTCTACCTTCTGTACGATCAGTGTTGGCATTAGATTCTAACAGGAGCCTAAATCCTATTGTGAACTGTGCATGCGAGGGATCTAGGTTGCGTGCTCCTTATGAGAATCTAATGCCTGATGATCTGAGGTGGAGCTGAAGCGGTGATGCCAGTGCAGAGGAGCACCTGCAAATACGGATTAACATTAGCCATGAGATTTGACTGCACAGAGACCACCATAAATCAGTTGCTTGCAGACTCTTATCAAACCCTTCCAGTGAGTGGCAAATGAGTTGATGGACATCAGCATCAGTTGTACAGCTGCATCTCGTGGCAGACTTAGGTCAGAATCTGACACTTATTTTAGTCCATGCATGGCCTGCCCATTATTTTATTTACCATGTCTGTCTCCATCTATTTTTTTTATGGTGAGTTGTATAATTGCTTCATTATATATCACAATGCAATGATAATAAAAATAAAGTCCACAAAAAATGTTATGCACTTGAATCATCCCTAAACCATCCCCACTCCTCCCTATTCCATGGAAAAATTGTTCCCTAAAACCAGTCCATTATGCTAAAAAGGCTGGGGACCACTGCCCTAGTTCATTGCTAGAGAGAAAGCACGCCCTGTGTGACCTGGCAGGGAAGAAGCCGGAATGCCTGTACCTGAACTCTCTGGGCTTCTGACTCATTTCACTTTCCTGATGCTTTTACTCCATGTCCTTTGCTATAATAAACCCTAGTCATGAATATAATCTGCTGTGAGTTCTATGAGTACTCTTGGTATTGAACTTGAGGATGGTCATAGGACACCCAAAATAACTCAACTCCTACATGAGATTATTTTCCAGGAATACACAGGAGAAGTCAACCAAAATAAGTATGCATTCTTTCCAGCCCTCATCTATTTTACCATCTGTTGACATGCTAGCCTAGAGATCAAACTCTTATGAATTTGGTTGATGTGAGTCAGTGTATAAGAGCCTGATTGACAAAAGTTTCATTCCTTGACCTGAAGAACTTGGGAAGGCTATTTGGAATTCTGTGACCATTCAGTGGAGGACACCTTTTCAGTGGCCAAACTGGATGACATCTCTGCAGTGTCTCTCTTATATTTGTCACCCACCCTGTAATAAGATGAAACAAATACAAACCCACCTGAGCAGAGGTTGGCAAGTTATGACCCAGGTGCCAAATCTGTCCCACCTGCTGCTTTGGCATGGTCCATGAATGATGAATGATTTTTACATTTTTATTTTTAAATTTGTTATTATTATTTTTGGAGTCAACATCTCCATCTGTCACCCAGGCTCGAGTACAGTGGCACGATCATGGCTCACCGAAGTCTTGACCTTCTGGCATCAGGTGATCCTTCCACCTCAGCCTCTGAAGTAGCTGGAACTGCAAGTGTGCACTGCCATGCCTGGCTAATTTTTTTTGACTTTTTGGTGAGACGGGATCCCAAAGTGCTGGGATGACAGGCCTGAGTCACCATACCCAGCCAGTTTTTACATTTTTAAATGGTTAAAAAACATAATCAAGCCGGGCTCGGTGATTCAGCCTGTAATCCCGCGCCTTTGGG
>NW_007251414.1:535287-573317 GCF_000164805.1 Carlito syrichta | reverse complement strand
AGAGTGAGACTCCAACTCAAAAAAAAAAAACATAATCAAAAGAAGCCTAATATATCACAACATGTAAAATTATATACAATTCAAATGTCAGTTTCTTTAAATAAAGTTGTATTGAGATAGCCATACCCATTCATTTATTACCTATGCTACAATGAAGAGTTGGATAGTTGTGATAGGCATTCTCTGACCCACAAAGCCTAAAATGTTTATTATTCCACCCTTGACAGAAAAAGTTTGCTGACCCCTGCTGCAAATGTCCCCACAAGCCCAACACAAGCCCAAGGAAGGACTTGGACAAGGAGAATTCGTTTACCCCAACATTACTATTTTGACATCTATTTTGCTCTGAGAAAATAGCTCAGTGGCCAAGGCTGTTAAAACGAGAGTCTGTGCAGCCCTGGGTTTAAGGAGAAGTCAAGGAGAAAACACTTACATAGGATCCGTAATCCACAGCCAGGGTCTGCAGAGCCCATGGGAGGCCCAGGCCAATCAGGATGTCAAACACGTTGCTCCCAATGGAGTTGGACACAGCCATGTCCCCCATCCCTGCAGAGACAAGAGGTCGCCCATGTGAAGGAGAGGGACTCAGAAAGGGTAGGGGCCCCACTCAGGACTCTCCTGGGCCTGTGGTCTGATAGACAGAGGGGCGTTTTGCCAGCTCACCTGCTTGCTTCTCTTCCAGACCCCCCCTGGCGTAAAGAATGACGCCGATTGTAAAACACAGAGTACACATGCCCTTGAATGGCTGGCCTTCTAATATGATCACTGATTATGTGTAAGTGATTTGGAAAGCCAAACACAGTTCCAAAGACCCTAGAGGTGATGTTTTGAGCCATCCTTGTGGGAGGAATGAACTCAACAGGTCTATAACATGGCTGGTGAGAGCGCCAGCCTGAGTATCACCTCCCAGCTGCTTTGCATGTGATTTCATTTTACTTCTGAATAATTGGGATATAGGTAAACAGTGGATTTTGTGAGGGCTTCTAGAGGACACTGTGCTGTTTATTTTTTTAAGAAATAGGGTCTCGCCCAGGCTGGAGTGCTGTGGCGCCATCATGGCTCACCGCAGCCTTGATCTCCTAGGTTCATCTATCCTTCCACCTCAGCTGCTGGAACTACAGGCATGTGCCTGCTAATTTTTTTCTGATTTTTAAAAAATAGAGATGAGGTCTTGCTATGTTGCCTAGACTGATCTTAAACTCCTGGGCCCAAGTGATTCTCCTGCCTCGGCCTCTCAAAGTGCTGGGATTATAGGCGTGAGCCACTGGGCTGGTCTGTGCTAACTTTTGTTCCTACAAAAAGTGTCTGTTTGAAACAAATGCCCTCCAACAGACATCAGGCATATAAGTCAGAGTGAGTACTGGGAGGGCATAGCCATCTGGGTGTCCACTTGGGAAGGTGAACTGTGAGGTTGGTTTTGAAGGAGGGAAGGATCTGTCGAACATGGAAAACTGACCTCTGGCAACTGCCACTGGGGTGCTGCAGATCTTAGGATGGGGTCTGGGGTTTAAGCCTCAGTTGCCTTATCCACAGAATGGGGATATGATCGTCCCTACCTCATTGAGTTGTTTAAGTCAAACATGATAATGCACCTAAATGCTTTACTCAGCACAGTTTAGCTATCAGTGTATTCATCACTACTCATAGCACAAGAAGGAGGGTAACACAGCCTCCAGGATGGCAGTGGGGCTGCTTAGGAAACACCTCTGCCTTCCTTGAAGGCCAGGCCTTTGGGCCCATTTTTCTGTTGTTCTGACCCCAGGAAGCCTTTAGACCAACACAGCATTGAAGGTCACCAGCCCTCCTTCCAAGCCCAGTTAATGGCAAGGTGGATACCCCAGGTAGGGGGTCCTCCTTCCTTCCTTCTTTCCCACCAGCCCTCCAGACTGCCTTCTCTCTCTCTCCCCTCCCTCCCCCTCCCTCATCCCTCCGTCCCTGCCTCCCCTCTCCTTCTCTCTTTCCTTTTTTCTCTTTCCCTCCCTCTCTCTCCATCCCTCCATCCCTCTCTTCCTTTACCCCTTCTCCCCTCCCCCCTTCCCTCCCTCCTTCTCTCTTTCATCCTTCCTTCCTTTCCTATCCGCATCACCACTGGAAGCCCCACCTTGTCTGGCCACAATGAGGCTGGCCATGCAGTCAGGCACGCTGGTTCCTGCGGCCAGGAAAGTGATCCCCATGATGACGTCTGGAATCCCTAGAGTGTAACCGATGATCGTGACCTAGAAGAAGCAGGAAGAAGCGGTAAGCTGAGGGCTGCCCATGCTGCACTTGCCCATGGTTCCTCTGATGGGAACACAACAAAAGCTTCACTCTGGGCCCTCTCCTGGGGGCACCGTCTGCTCTCTGCATCAACACAGAGGGCACTGACCATCATGCAAAAACAGATGGACTGCAGGTCAGGATGTGGTCACAAAGCCCGTGTCTTTCATGAAACATTTGCCTTTCACTTGCTCCTTTCAGGCAAGGCAGGTAGTTTGAGAGAGGGGAATGAATTTTTGGGAAGAGACAATAATGGGACAGAATATTTGAACTCCGATGGTCCTAGGACTTCCAGAATGGAGGGCCACTTTGCCTAGAGTGAGAGCATTGTGTCAGGAGCTGTATCACAGGACTCCACGGGAACTGGACGGGGCTGGACTTCACGCCAGGCTCGTTGGCTTCTCCTTTCCTCTGTTGCTTGGTAGCAAGGTCATGATCCTTATCAACACCATCTCCTTCACCACAATCACATCCGCTTATGTCGGATGTGGGCTCTGGGTGAGGCCATGTGTGTGGCGTTCCCTTATTTAACTCTCACAATGACTCTGTGGGGTGCTGTGCTATTTCTATTCTTCAAATGAGCTCACTGAAGAATCTGCCCAAGTCACGGGATGCGAGTGAGTGCAGAGGGTGGTTCCCACAGGGACAGACAGGCTCATTGGCAGAGGTGGCACCTCTGGGAGGGCAAAAGGGGTTTCGCCAGAGGGTGGCAACAGGGAATGTTTGATATATTGCTTCCACTGTGCAAATGAGCCTGTTCCTGCCCCCAATTTCTTCATAGGAAAGCTGAGGTGCAAGCATTGGATGACTTGGACTCAGTGCAAGTGGCTCATGCCTGTAATCCCAGCACTTTGGGAGGCCAAGGTGAGCGGATCGCTTGAACCCAGGAGTTCGAGATCAGCCTGAGCAACATAGGGAGACCTCATCTCTACAAATAAACGAACTAAAAAAAGCAAGTATTGGGTGACTGGATAATGAACATGTGGCATAAATACACAATGGAATAGGACCAGTCATAAAAAAGAGTGAAATCCTGTCTTCTACAGCAACTGGAGACCACTACATTAAGTGAAACAATTCAGACCCAGAAAGTCAAGTACTGCCTGTTTTCACTTATAAGTGGGAGATAAATAATGTGCACACTTGGACATGGAGTGTGGAATGATGGGCACTGGAGACTCAGGAGGATGGGGGGGATAGTGATGAGGAATTACTTAACGGGTACAATGGACATTAAATGGGTGACAGAGATGCTAAAAGCCAGACTTTGCCATTTCACCACTGGGCAGTATGTCCATGGCACAAAATTGCCCTTGCAGCCCTTAAATTTATACCAGTAATAAAAGAGGCAATCATAACCATGCTTTCTTTAAAAAAAAAAAAAAGAAGAGCATTTGGTGAGACAGATGACAAGGGAGCAGGTGGCAAAAGAAGGAAGTGGAAAAGGGACACACTCCCTGCATGGGGGCTAAGGAGAAAGGAACTCAGGAGAACTGAACCGTGAGGCCATCTTAGGATGCCTTGAGCTGCCTCACCTTCACACAGTCACAAGAAGTGGGCCTGGGTTTGACCCAGGAATTCAGACCAGCCTGGGCAGCATGGCGAGACCCCATCCCTACAAAAATCAAAAAATTTAGCTGGGCGTGGTGGCACGTATCTGTAGTCCCAGCTACTTGGGAGGCTGAGGTGGAAGGATTGCCTGAGCCCTGAATGTTGAGGCTGTGGTAAGCCATAGTTATGTCACTGCATTCAGCCTGGGTGACACAGTGAGAACCTAACTCGAAAGGAAGGAAGGAAGGGAGAGAGGGAGGGAGGGAGGGAGGGAAGAAAGAAAGAAATGTAACCATGTGCTGGAAGGAGCACATTCTTCTCAGCATTTCTTCTGGGCCAGCCCTTGAGGGGCATAGCTACCCACAAACCCTGACTTCATGCCAAAGGCCACGGTCACCCCTCCTGTGTCCAAAGGTTGGGGGGGGTGAGTTTCATCCATTGAGATGCCTGGTCTGCCCCTTTTCAGAGCAGAGAATGGCTTCCTTTCTGGGCAGAGCTGGTGTGATTCAGGGTGGCCTCAGGGCTTTGTGACTTCCAGTCTCCGGGAAGGAAAGTTGGATGCAGGAACACCCATTACTTCTATTCTGTTGCCCCAGAGCAAATGGAGCTAGCTACTCTGTTCTGGCAGAGGTGTGTCTTTCCTGACACTCAGTTCAGTCCCTGTGGGCATCTGGCTGAACCCAGACCACCATCCGTGGTGCCATTATGGTTATGATTATGTGTGTGGCTGAGTCTGGAGTCCAGGGGAGCTTGTTCTTCGGGTGGCCAGGAGTTGTCTCTTGCTTCTCTCTGTATTCTCTAGCATTCCTGGCCACTTCTCAGGACCCTCTAGAACCTCAACCAGAGGGAGAGGAGGTGAACAGGAGGAGAGGTGAACCTCAGATCAGTTAGGCAGGTGAGTTTGCAGGTTGGTGGACTTCACAGAAAACCACTAAGCACCTAGAGGTCAGGGTCAGCCTCGCTGTCCCCCAAACCGGGGTCAGAGGCAGCATTCAGTGTATATATCATATAAGAACATTCATGAACACAGGAAGAGGGAGTCACTTCTGGCTGTGAGACTTGAGTCTTAAAAACTGTTTGTCTGTGATATTGAAGCAACAGATGATTATGACTTAGTTGTGTTACCAATTTGCTATTACATACAAAAAAAATCTTTTTCAGAAATTTTTTTTAAGCTCTTGAGTTTGATTCTCCAGAATTTATATTGCATTTCTGCTCAACACTCAAGGTAAACTTAAACTGGATTTGCATAATTTTGTCATGCCTTTTAGTTCCGGCCCATCTCTAATTCTAACAATTTATGCTTGTTTTTCAGTTAAAAAGGAGAGACAAAAATAGGCAATGCATTCTGGGTGGCTGGACTTCCTGAAATGGCTTTGGAGAAGAGGCTCTTTTGAGTTATAGCCCCATAGCCAATGCCAATCACTGAATTACTATTTTAGCTTCAAAAGGGACCCTGGCCAGGTGCAGTTGCTCAAGTCTGTAATCGTAGCACTTTGGGAAGCCGAGATGAGAGGATTGCCTGAGCTCAAGGGCTCGAAACCAGCCTGGGCCACTTGGCGAGACCTCATCTCTATAATAAATAAAAAAACAAGCTGGTTATGGTGGTGCATACCTGTAGTTTCAGCTACTTGGAAGGCTGAGGTGGAAGGATCACCTGAGCCCAGCAGGTTGAGGCTGTGGCTGTAAGCATGTCACTGCACACCAGCCTGGGCGATGGAGTGAGGGTTGGACTGAAAAAAAAAGGGACCCTGGAGTGGTCCCCTAAGCCAATGCTCCATTGCTTGAAGCAACTGAGATTCAGACAGGGATCTATCTTCACTCCCCAATTATTCATGACTTTCCCCTGTGTCTTTTGTTCAGTGGCATTGCTGTCCTTCCCACTAGCACAGGGGAAACGGATTTCTCTCACTCCATTGATATTGGGCCAGTAAAATGTAGGTGAAAGTGATGATAAGTCAGGCCCCAGTGAAGCCTCTGGGAGGCACCTTGCATTTCCACCTTCTCTCTTACATTCCATGTGATACCAGGAGAACAACCCAGGTAGCTGCTGGTCCAAAGAAAAGGAGCAAACACGTGGGGCAGACACGGACCCAAGTTGCTGCTTCAATCAAACATAACCATCCTGCAGCTTGAAGCAGAGCTGCACAGCCACTCCCAGTTAAGACTAATCATACCATAGTCACCTGATGGACGCCTGTATGAGTTGGAGAGTATATGCCGGTGGTTCCAAACTGCTGAGCTTGGGGTGGTCTGTCACATCGCTTATTGTAGCAATAGCTAACCGATAAAGCTGAGGGCCGAAACCTCCACTCTTATTCCCCTCTGGTCGAGTGTGCTTTTTCTCCAGATATCTCGCTTGTCATGGGGCCTCTAAAGCACTCACCATCCACACCATCATGTAGGAGAAGGCGGCAATCCACAGCGTGGAGGAAGCAAACGTCACCATAAACCACTTCTCCCAGCGTGGCTTGTTGCAGTTGGGTACAGTGAAGTATAAGACGAAACTCAATGGCCAGGTGAACGCCCATTTCACTGTTTCCAGTTTGCCAGCTGGAAAAATAAAAAAGGCAAGAAAACACAGACACAAAAACAAGAAGGAAAATCTGTTAACTTTGTCTGCTCTCCTAGTTCCTACACTGCTTTCCCCAGAATAAAACCACTCAATTCTTAAAACACTCAAATGCCTTTCCTTCACCAAAAAATCCTGACATACAACACCAAACAGAATAAAAAGAAATTATCCACTGCCCACCTATCTCTGAACTGACAGGGTGAGTCACTTCTGAATAATACCGGGCTGAAGGAACGACTTGGCAAATGGCTGGGTGGGAAAAGATGAAGACGATACTCAGGACACAAAAGGGAGGGAGTGTGTGTAGTTGTGTGTGTTGAGGGGTTGAAACAGGGGGCGGAGAGCAAGGAAGACCACCAGTCAGCATCTGTCCTGCACAGGATTTGCTAAGCACATTTCTTCCAGATGATAAAGTGACGGTGGGCACAGCGCCGTCTCGTGGCATTTCTCAGCATCGTCCGAAGTGCTCTGAAATCTTGGAGGAGGATTTGAAAGCTCTCAAGGCTGAGGAAACATTACTGGTGTGTTTGTATCTCAAGCTAATAAGGATTTACAACTGAGTGGTCACTTTCTAGATCACCAAAGACAGGATGATGGATCTGTCAGTCATGACCTGCTTCTGCCTGAGGACTTTGTGGATTGGAGACACCCAGAAATGCTTCTTTTGGTGGTCAAATACTTATTTTTTATTTTTATTTTTGCCAAGACTTCTTGTAGACTCAGATTTGACAAACATATGAGTACTCGCTTGGCCTTTGTCACCATCCTGCTTAACTGCTAATTCCCCTCTGGAAAGAAACATGCATGTACCAGTACTCCTCATGTCTGAGATGTATAAAGCATCTCCATCTTCCAGAAAGTTCCCTGAGTCCTTTCTAGTCAGCCCCTCCACTCCCACCACCATAGATGAGTTTTTTCTTTTCTCCAGCATTAAAAATGTGAGATCATGTTGTATGTTTAAGGGTCTGCCTTCTTTTATTCAACATAATGTTTTTGAGATTCATTCACGTGTCAGTAACTCATTCTTTTTCTGGTTTTGCAATATTCCACCCTGTGAGTACACTACGATTTGTGTATTCCTCCTACTGTGGTTGGGCCCTGGGCTGTGGCCACTTGCAGAGTATTGCAACTAACGTGACTATGAACATTGCTGTGTGTGTCTTTTTGTTGGCCTGTTTCACTTCTCTTGGGGGAGGGCCAGTAGAACTGCTGTGTCATGGAGTGGGTGTTTATTTAACTTTACAGGAAACTGCCAAATCGTTCTCCAAAATGAGTGGACCATTATATATTCCCGGAGGAGTTAAGGAGGTATTTTTAAAATCATAACATTTTGAGCAGTAATTAAATGTTTAATAAAAACTTATTTTGTAATGTTATGCCAGCGTCCAATGTGTATTTCATTTATCTCTCACCAGTCTCCAAATAGTTTCTTAAACCTCATGGAAAAGTCACCTCACATTTCTGGTGCCCTCTGGTCTCTCTCGATGGCCAAGGCACAGGGTCTATAGCGGAAAGAAGGGCTTTCTTGTCAGTGCGGGGTTCCTGTACCCTCTCTGTAGCTCGTAAGTTGAGTGACTCAGTTATTTAAATTCTCTAAGCCTCTGTTTCTTTGTCTGTAAAATGTGGTTACACTGGCCCTGAACTCAGAGTGACTGGAAGAATTAAATGAGATGGTATCAGGAAAAGGGCTAGGACCACGTGAGTTCACAAGTTGCTCCCTCAAAATCCTGGTGCACATTTGCTTCTTCTTTTTCTTCCCCCATCTCCCACCTTTCACACAACCATGGCAATCAGCCTAGGGCATTTTTACCAGGCCACCCCTGGGGCCAGGTTGTCCATATATGACTTTGCTGAGGACCTGGATTCCTGAGGGGACTTCTGCTCCAATGCCTGTCCCACTTCTATCTGTTTGTCACCAGGACCAGAGGGAAAAATCTCAAAAAGTGATTTGTTCTAGAACCTTCCACTGGCTTTCACTGCTCTCAGAGTACAACCATGTCTCCCTACCATGGCCCACAAGGCCCATCTAATTTTGCCCCTGCCTGCCACTCTTCCTGCTTTTACACCCCCTCGTCCTGGCTTGCTTTCTGTCCTCATACACTTCAAGCCTTTTGCTGCCTCAGGACCTTTGCATGAAGGGGTCCTTCTGCGTGGATCTTCTTGTGGCTGAGTCTGCTCTGTCACATTGGCCACCTCACCACTCGAATGCCATTTGTGCCCTCAGATACATCTAAATAGAATCCTGCTTTTCTATTTACCCACTTTTATTTGCTTCATAGCAAATATTTCCTGTCTGAAATCAACACGATTATTTGTTTCATTTATTTTTCAGTCTCCCTCAAATGAGAATAAACTCTGAGAACACGGGTTTCCTTTTGCTTGTTCACTACGCTATCTCGAAAGTCACAGACAGCACAGAACATATATCATATGCTCAGTAAAAATAAATAACAGCAAGTATTAGAAATAGTCATAACATTACTATGAACAATCTAATTAGATAAACCATGGAAAATTATTTGCTTTTGGGAATTTAAGGGTATCTAGCTTACAAGTACAGAATAAAGCAAAGAGAAAAAAATTATGAAGAAAGAGGAAGTCTTTTCCTTTTAGCTGCTGTGCTTCTTGTTGGGTTTAAGAGTTGGAGACGCCGGACTCGGTGGCTCAGCCTGTAATCCCTTGCTTTGGGAGGCCGAGATGAGTGGATTGTCTAAGCCCGTGGGTTTGAGACCCACCTGGGCAACTTGGCGAGACCTCATCTCTACAATAAATCAAAAAAATTAGCTGGGCATGGTAGCGCGTACCTGTGGTTCCAGCTACTTGGAAGGCAGAGTGAAAGGATCGCCGGAGCCCAGCAGGTCGAGGCTGCGGTGGCTGGGAGCGTGCCACTGCACTCCAGTCTGGGCGACAGAGTGAGACTTCAACTCAAAAAAAAAAAAAAAAAAATTGACACTGTGTGGCTGGATTACAAAGTGAGAAGACATCTGAGGGTTGTTTGGGAGGGGCTTTCAAGTGCTGCAGAATCTACAATATGGCCAGATCTTTGGATCCTGAAATTCTGCATATTCCTAAATCCTGAATCCACCAGCTGGCCTTCCATATGGCCGGTGCCTTTACACAGAGAGAGAGGCTTGATTCGGTTTAAAATACAGGCCCAAACACAGATCACAAAGAAACGCATGAGTAGGAAGAGAAATGACCTCAATTTGGCTCTTTGACATTCTCCAGGGGGGAAAAGAAAGAAAGAAGAAAAATGAAGACAGAACTTATGAGTGCAAGAATTTGGAAGATGGTATTGATTAGATAAAGTTGCAAGCAGTGCAAGTTAGCGCCACAGAGTTTTTCTGACTGTTTTCAGAAATGTTGACTTGACGCTGGATTGGGAAGGCATTGATGTGGGGAACATTATTTTTTAATGATATATATGCTTTCTTTAAGTTATCATCCCTCTGTAACAACAACAACCTCAAAGGTAGAAATTCAGTGAGCATTATCTGAATTATATCTTTAAATGTAATGTAGCAAATCTGACTCCTTGAACAAACCAAGCAATACAGAAAGGTCCTATTTAAATGATTTTGAGGAGCCACGGATGTTACATAAAGTTTATCTGCATTTTAGCCACCCTTAACTTCCAGTTCTGAATAAAGGGGTACAGATGGTTTCCTTTTTTCTTTGAGCCAATAGCATTTCTGGACATTTTTCTGTCTTTGATTTCATCACAATTTGCTCCAAATACAGTGTCAATAGGGACAGGCCTATTCGTTCACTTAACAGACACTTATTGAATACCCTCTGTGTCACTCTGGGCAGGAGCTGCTGCAGGCACTGGGGACACTGCAATCAATTGAGGAAAGAAGACTCCCTGCCCACCAACCCAGTGTATCCGTGACTACGTGATTTGAGGATAGTCAGATAGCAGAGGGCGTGAACCAGGGACTGTGAGCTTGACAACACCCCTCTGAATACAATTTGGTTTTAGAAAGCAAAAGGACTTACTTCTAAATTATGGTCCTTAGTAAGTTTTTTAGAAAACTTAATTCTATTGGAGAAATAAAAGATCATTGCACAGTATTTTAGGCCTAGGCCTAAATATATATGTATTTGTTCTGATGATACAGGCAATACAAATGTATGTTGTTCTAAAGTAGAAACAATAGGACAACCTCCTAGGGTCCCCCTCAACTGTGGGAGCTTTTCTGTCCTCTCAATAAATCCTGCTTTCTCAAAAAAAAGAAAAAAAGTGGAAACTAAAGAAAGACTATAATTTCACTTTGGAAAACATATATTTTGGTGATATTTCCTTCTAGTCTTATACATGAAAATGTTTTTTTTCCTGCTTATCAGTCATAAGGTTTTCTTTACTCAAAAGATAAGAACAGTGGCGTATTTATGTTTGTATGCACAAGTACCAAGCAAAGGTTCGTATAAAACAGGACATTTTATGGTCCACATTTCCTGAGGCTAGTTATCAGATGTATTTCACAGCTTTTCAGTAACACCCAGCAGAAGCATTAACATATATAACTTTTAATATGTATATGCATATATCAAAATAAGTATGCTAGCATCTGTGCATATATTATATGTGCATTCAACATAATATATTAAATATGCACTTAGAGGATAGCATGGCAAGTATTCGAGTGCAGCACGTACCCACATTCCTGAGAGTTAACAAAAGATGCCTTCTCCTTATCTCCTATGCACTCCAGTAACTTCAAAGAACAGTTAACTTCCCTGAAGACTGGGCCCAATTAACTGAGAGATATAAATTCCCACTTACTCTCTTTTCTTAGTAGTCACAGGTTTGTATAACTTTTATATTAATGTAATCATAAGTCTTATGATTTGTATAACTTTTTGGGTATAACAACATGCAACAATGTATGATGTCTTAGGCCCTGTTAACTCCCTTTACTCTATGGCAAGCTTGATTAATGCCTCTGATGTGTGTTATGGATAAAAAACTGGGAGATCACTAATGCAAGGAAATGTGGACCATAAAATGTCACTATTGACAAAATGCAGCTGTAACTTAGGTTCTGTACAATGCTCTGCTAGTCACGTAGTCAATGTATTGGTACCAACTGCCTTGAACTTATAAAAGCAGTCTGTAAAACTTGAAGGGTGAGCAGAACTATTTTAAAGAGGCCGAAAGCCCACTCTGCTTCCTGGATTCGAATTCATAAATAAAACTCTTTCTACCAGTTCCCTGCCCCTTTTATTTATTGGTATCAAGCGAAAGCAGCCGAGCGTTACTATATATGTGCAAGTTATATGCATACATTTTATCAGTCATTTGCACACTGTAATATAAGCATGTATACATACTCACAAACAGCATTTCCGTACTCCCAAATAATTACTTGTCAATCATACCCACTATAGTCAAGTCCTAGAGAGAAGAGAGCCCTGAAGCTGAGTGCCAGGAATAGGCCACCAATGCAATGAGAGGGGAAAATGCCCTTATAGTGTGCATGGGACCCTTTTCAGGTCGAAGGAGCTTAGCTCGAGAAAAACCAATCTTGGGGCTTTCTGGACTGAGTCCCAGGCTCCTGGAGGCCTTCTGCTAGCTTGAGGCTTGCTCCGTCTTCTCAACCCAGAGCAGATGCCTGCCTGCCCCAGTGAAGGGCTTGCCAGGGCATTTAGTTCCCCTTGTAGTTCCTGATTCTAGGCATGAGGTTTCTTAGCAGCCGGTGGAAGGGAGGAGATAGATGTAATCAAGCACGCCCACTCTTCATTTAAGAGGCAGGTCTTGGTTTGAACCTGGCTCTCCTATGTCTTCAAAAAACAGTGGTGATCACTGAGTACCTCTAGGCCTCCAGTCCCTCGCCACTCCAAGTGACCAGCAGCATCTGTGTCACCTGGAGGCTTGTTAGAAATGCAGACTCTTGGGCCTCACCCTAGAATGCCTGAATCAAAATGTGCATTTTATTAAGGAGGCCCAAGTGAGAAGGGCTGTGGAGAATAATCTATAATTCTGCTTCCTATCTTGGCAGCTCAGGTCCCTGGAGTGACACAGAGACGCTGAGTGGTAGGACCATCCAGAGTATCATCTCTACTTTCCTGCCTGTGCTCCAGGAAGGACACAGGGCACCTGGCACGGGATTCCAGAGCCTCAGCTGCAGGACTAGGTAAGGGGTTGGATGCCTGTAACCACATCTCACATACAGGAGCCCAGAAGGTGTGGCTGGTGGTCTGAGGCCTTTGTCATCTGCAGCCTCACCACAGTGACACAAGGACCTTGAAACTCCAATTAGGTGTGGAACTGATCTCATCCAGGAGAGAAATGCAGAACAAGGGACCTGAAGTGGCCCTCTATCCTGCTAAGTAAAGTGGCCCCGGACGCGGGAGCCAGGTGTCCCATCTTACACATTTGTCTTGCATCATCTGCCTGAGGCCCACTGGGCCATCTAACACCACGCCCTCCATTGTCAGGCCCTCCATTGTCTGCCTGGAGGGTGCACATGGGGATTCTGGGCTTCCCAGATCCCCGGACTCCATCCATGAAAAGAGTTTAGCAAAATAGGCGTTTCTGGAGCTTGACTGTGGCTGGCCAACGGCGGACCCTGAACACAAGGGCCGAGTGGGCAGAATCCTAGACCTGAACCGGTCCCCCACAGCCACCTGCCTTCCTCGTCCCAGCCTGTCCACCTACAGTTGGGTGCACAGCGTCCTTCTCATGCTCCTCCTCTTTCTGCCTCCCCTTCTGCTTTTGGAGGCTCCAGGGCCCCCTGCATCATCTCTGCCTGAAGGCCTGCTGTGCCATCTAACACTGCACAGTCGGGACGTGTGGCCTACCCTTCTCACAGGCCCAGAGACTCCTGGGGGCTCAGGTCTAGGATCCTGTCCACTCGGCCCTTGTGTTCAGGGTCTGCCCTTGGTCTGGAAATGATTCCCCTGGGACCTGTGGGAGGGCCTATACTCCTGCCTGCACTGCATCACAGCCTGGCCCTTGGGTCACTGAGAACCCCGCTGGACTTCCCCGCTGTCATGCAAACTGTGAAAATAAACATTGGAGTTATAAGGGAGGGACGGAGTATTTGGTTGTTTAATCCTTAAGATGCTTTTGTCCTGGTTGATAGGGAAGAGGTTGCCAAGACATATATCTGATGATGGCAAATGGATAAAGAGTGTCTCCATCAAGTAATGGTTTGCCTGTATCCAGGCAGTTGGGAAGTTTGGTATAGGAATCTTGATGGGTACATTCGAATTAGTTTTGGTAAATTCTGGATGAGGTTGAGATCTCAGGCACCCTGAGTGACCCTGGGAGCAGTTCTGGTCTGGCTTTACTTGCTGTCCCCTGGACACAAAGAGGAATTCCTTAGGGATCGTGAATCTGAATAGAACCCTGGACTCTGATACGCTACACCTGCGTCCTGCCATTAAATGAACTTTCAAGTGGGTCAACAACCCTTCCTCAAAAAGTCCTCCTGCAAATTCAAATTCCCCAGAGTGGGTGTTACACATGCTAACTGAACCTCATACACTTGACAGTCTATGTGAATTGGACCAGTGTACTCTTCCCTGCAACAGCCAGAGCATTCTGGAAGGTGTAGAAATTAGGCAGAAGCCGGACTCGGTGGCTCAGCCTGTAATCCCGTGCCTTTGGGAGGCTGAGGTGTGTAGATTGCCTGAGCCCACGGGTTCGAGACCCGCCTGGGCAATTTGGTGAGACCTCATCTCCACAATAAATCAAAAATGAGCTGGGTGTAGTAGCGTGCGCCTGTAGTTCCAGCTACTCAGAAGGCTGAGGAGGAAGGATCACCAGAGCCCAGCAGGTCGAGGCTGCGGTGACCAGGAGTGGCCACTGCACTCCAGTCTGGGTGACAGAGTGAGACTCCAACTCAAAAAAAAAAAAAAGAAAAAGAAATTAGGCAGAATTCTTTGGGTTTGGTTTGCCTGTTCTGATCATGGATGGGGTGGGGTGACAAGGTTTCTGGAACAACCAAGTCCTTGCTGGAGGCAGCAGTCAGGAGAGAAGGACACTTCCCTGGTGGCTGAGGTTCTGGGAGACTTTACAGACCTCCCCCTTCAAGGTACCAGGGAGATGCCCTCAGTCAGCCCTATGGGTAGGATTTAGGGAGCCCAGGATGCTTTTGTCTGCATCTCTTGTTGTACCTGCCCTGGGGACAGCAGGTCTTGGGAGAGGAAGGACCTGATTAGGGATGAGGAACAGGCATTGAGATCAAAGCTTGGCTTCACACATTCCCCAGGGCTGGCCCTGGCAGGACACCTCGCTTGGCCAGTTGTGATGGGATGGGTATAGGTGGTGAAGCACCTCTCCCCTGCAGCACTAAGCTGGTTTGCTAACAGGTCATGTGTATTTCCTCCTTAGTATCAAAAGGCCCCATGAAACAACTGAGAGAGGACCATCCTCCACAAAGCCCAGTTAGGCAAAGAGCTCAAATTTCAACAAATGGTCATGTGCTGCTTTGGACCTTCTGCAGCAGAGTCCTGCCCGCTGTAGAAACCTAATGTAAATATTTTTATTTTCATATATATTGTTTGAATCAAAGTGGCTCCCAACCCCAGCCCATACGCAGGACCTCTTACAGGGGGGGTCGAATGGCGTGTACGGTCCTTCATCATCGTCCTCCTCCTCCTCCTCCTCCTCATCGTTCTCGTTGTCCTCATTCTCATTCTCTGTTTCGTTGCCAGCCTCGGCAACAGCATCGTCCCTCCTTGTCCCGTTCACGCCCCTGTCTGGGGTACTGCTGGGTCCTGTCCCATTCTCCACAGTGTGCTTAATTGGGATTTTGATGGCCACCTCGGATTCCCCATTGGCGTAAGCTCTGCTGTTTATCAGTCTTTGTCTCTGGAAAGAGAAAGGCACAGTCTTACCACAGTCAGAGGGATTGCAAATACCTTATACCCAGAACATGAGCTGCTGGGAGCTTTTTAAGGCAACTGACAAGGAGACGCTTCCAGAAGACTCTGGAGTCAAGTTTGAAGGGATTCCTCAACATGATTACCAACTCACACAATTTCCTTCTGGGAGGAAAGATTGAACTTTTCACTGGAGCTTACAAATCCTTTTAGAGGAGAATTCCTATGTCAGGAATGTATACTTCCTTGATGTGTACTGTGGTGCTGTCTTTCTTCTGCAGATTGTAGGAGACCCTGTCCCCATGTAAGAAAGTCCTTCAGCTGAGTTTGCACTAGTGAATCAATAAGGCCAGAGAAGGGAATACACAGGAAAATTCATGTCAAGCGTTCTGGATTACTTAAAACTAAGGTAACTTAATTAGTAACTACTTGTGTGCAAGTTGACATCGAGGGGCTTTACTTAAATGGAAAAATAGAAGAAAAAAGGTAGGGAGAAGGGGACAGGAGAGCTTTTCTCTATAACTGGGAACTAGACCATGGCCCTCAATGTGTGGCGGGAAAAATAAGAGCAAGGAAACATAGCTGGCCCAGGGAGCAAAGATGTTGGAAAAGGCTGAGGGTTGTTACGGTGTTAAACTGAGTTCAGTGCTGCTTCTTTCCAACAAGAACCTGTCTCTCTTTCCCAGTGTCCCGGCCCTGTCCAGTGGTCAGTGGTCTGTACTTTCCTGGGTACCTCATTGATCAGCATGCGGCTGGCCATGGAGAGCCGGGTCTTGGGAGGGAAGTGGCTTGTGATCATGATTCGAAGGCCAGCCTCGGAGAAGGAAAGCTGGTGTGGGTAGGCCGACAGCAGCTCATCCACCATGATCACTGACGCTTTGCGGTGGAAATTGGCTAGGGAAATGAAAAACATAAAAGCATGGAGGCCAGGAGCAGAAAAGAGGCATTCATTCATTCATTCTTTCTCCCCATCCCTTCTCTTCCTCCCTCCATCACTCCCACCCTTCTTTCCTACCATCCATTCATTCATCCATCTTCCTTCCATCCTTCCATCCCTCCATCTTCCTTCCTTCCCTCCATCCATCCACCCATTCACCCATTCATCCATCTTCCTTCCTTCCTTCCATTCTCTTCTCTTCCTTCCATTCATTGTTCTTTCCTTTCTTCCTTCCATCCATCCATCTTCCTTCTAGCCATTCATTCATCTTCCTTCCAACCATCCATCCACCTTTCTTCCTTCCGTCCCTCCATCCATCCATCTTCCATCCATCCATCCATCCATCTTCCTTCCTTCCATCCATCCATCTATCCACCCACCCATTCATCCATCTTCCTTCCTTCCTTCCATTCTCTTCTCTTCCTTCTATTCATCCTTCTTTCCTTCCTTCCTTCTATCCATCCATCCATCCACTCAATTTATCCATGTTCCTCCCTCCCTCCCTCTCTCCCTCCTTTCCCTCCCTCCCTCCCTCCTTCCTCACTTCTTTCTTTATTCGTTCCTTTCTCCTATTGATCCATCCATAGTTCTTTCCTTACTCCTTCCTTCCTTTCTTCTTTCCATCCATCCATCCAACCCACCCACTCAATCATGTATCCAGGGAGGGTTGCAGTGAGCAAAATGTGGAGAAGAGTAAAAATCTCCCTTCCATGGGTCTTAATGATAACTCTTTTGAAATGACTTGAGACAATTTAAGCATCATTCATTGACATAGTAAGAATGAATGATAACAAAAGAGAGTTCCTCCATGTCCTCAAAGGACTCTTTTCCCACCATTCTAATGTGGGGCACAGGGGAGGCCAAACTTGGAGTAACTCTTTATGCCCTTCAATTGTTAGCAGTATTCATGCTGAGCTGTTAAATGCTACAGCACTGATGTCGGTGCAGGTGGAAGACATGGGGAAAGGACACATTCCTTCAGCCCAGCCCTTGAGCAGCACTGACAAGGGGTGGGTGGGCTGTCCACATTACAGAGGACTGAGATCAAAAGGGGACTTGGAACAAATCCTGTGTAACAATTCACTGGGAGCCCTGAACACAACATTCCATAGAGAGCCTGGGCCAAGCTCCCTCTCTATGAATGAGCAGTCTGTGCATACAGCTCACGGGTACCTGGCCACAGCCTCTCTGAGTACTCGCTTCTATTTTCCAAGCCACCAAACCATGAGATGATTTCTGGAAACATTGACTCATATTAGGTAGTTCTCTTTGGTTCCTTAAGAGGGTTTCTTTTTGGTTATAAACTACCCAGAAGAAATGAAATAAAATTCTCATGTGGAATGGTACTAGATAACTCAAGTCTTTTGTTAAACATACATATATGATTATTCAGAAAAATATATCAAATATTTGATTTTCAAAATTTAGTAATTACCCAGAGACTTCAAAGTCAGAGACATATTTGAAAATAACCCATATATTTTCTAATTTCTTTTTTTGTTCTTTCTGCAAGGCAACCAGATGGAACCAAGAAGCAATAAATTCACACATTTCAAAAGAAAAGTTTAAAAAAATGAAAAATGAAATACATTCCAGGCAAAATTAAATGATAATTTTCTGTGTTCCTCTAAAAAAAGAATATTATTTATCAGAGAGCACCATATTTTTTCCCTTAGTATATCAACTGCTTTGTAAGAATCTTTTGAGTATGAGAATAACTTTAAAAAGTAATTTTCTATTTCTGTTTGCAGCTTAGAAACTGAGAGTTAGTGGAGCCTGAAAGTGAATCTGGATATAGTAATATGCTAATAACACCTGTCATTTACAGAGCATTGCAATAAACTCTTTTATGTGGTTATCTGCTTTGCTTATTACAAAAATGAATTCCATTTTTCAAAAAAGAAAACTGAGGTTCAGAGAGGCTAAGTAACTTGTTGTTCCATGATGTAGAAGGTGGGAGGACTGGAACCTTCTGTCTTGGGGTAGGCAGGCAGCATCCTCTCAAGGCCAGCTGGGACATGACGGGTATGGCTCTGCTGGTGGGCAGATGGGCTCACAGTCTACACTTCTGCTTTGGACACAGGTGTCTGCTGGGTTACCTTTCTTAAGTAGCACCACAGTGGCATCGCAGTTGCTGCTGTCATCAATTTCAGCATTGTTGGCCAACCCGTTGACCATGTTCCCAGCACCTTTTGTCCTCCGTTCGAAGCACTGATGTATGCAAGCATTATATCTGAGCAAAGCAACATGTGGAAAGAGCCCATCAGCATTTGCCATTCTGACATTTCCCACCTCCCCTGGAGCTTCTGGGAGCTCTCCCAGTCTGGATGCGTTGTGTGAGACTCTGTGCCTCAAGTCAGTATTTTCCTTATTTTCAACCAATGCCCCCTCAGAATAGGCAACCCATTCAATTTAAGAACATATAATGTGAGACTAGAACCACCATTATATAACAAAGCCACACCATTATATAACAAAGTTGCAATTTCTTTCGTGTCAGTGAAAGCATCTCTCGGGTCACGTCTCCAGGACCTTTGTGTTCAGGGACCAGCTTGTCAGGAGAAGTAGAAGTTATCTCATCTATGCCCTACCCAGGGGCAGAGGCTGTGTGTCATGGTCCGTGTGCTACAGGGTGGCAGTCTAGGTCTTTGTGTGTTTTTGGTTTTCTGAGGTCACAGGCTGGGATTCTGTGACTCTTAGTTGCTTTTGTGCCTTAATTCCAGGTCCAGTAGGCTCTAAACCTTACAAAGCAATCTGAGCTATGATTCTCCAGAATGACCAAGTAAAAAAATTGTGCAGTGCTTCCTAGATGTCCCAGCAGACCTGTCTTGGGAGGGAAGAAGCTTACTAAGTTCCTAGGATGCTTTGGCAGGTAAATGTTACAAGTCCTTTATCTTTAGTGTTAGGAGATTCTCATAGAAGATTCTAGAAAACTCATGCCTGCAAAGACAGCAGATGTGGTTTCCAGGGGGTTGTAGATCACTGTTGCTTTCCCACTCTCTCAGGGATCTAAAGATCTCCATGATCTCTAGTGGACAATCTATTGAGATGCCCCCACAGCTTGACCTTCAGTCACCCTCACCCTAAATTGCCAGCTGAAAAGCTATTCAACCTGTTTCCCCTCCTCTTCAGCATCCCCCTTTGCTGTTACAGACATGGGGCTCCCTGGAGTGCTTCCCAGTTGAATTCTTGGGCCTGATTCTTCAGTCAGTGCAGCTCTGGGGTGGAAGGCTGATGGGGGCAAGACAATCTTGGTGGGAGAGATGGAGGGTCCCTGTGTGGCTGTATCTTCTCATCCACGAGCCCCTTCCAGCACTCCCTAGAACCTGAGTTCTTCCTACTACATTGCGTGAGGGAGAACAGAAAACAAAAGTGGTGAGTGCTGGCTGCACAAAGGAAAAGGGGAAACCCAATCCTGGTGAACTCCCAGGATTCCCAAGACGCAGGTCTAGAATTAGAACATCACTATTCTGCAACCTTAGTGAAATACCAGATCCTGATACTGAGCATCAATGGCTGCCAACATCTCACAGGGAGAAAGACAGACATCAAAGGGCAGAACCCATCGCCACTTGGGATACAGTCTAGCCTGAGTCCAATCAGTTCTGGCATAGAGGAAGCACAGAGGCCAAGGAACTGGCTGCATTATATCACAGAATGCTATCAGTGATTTCCAAACCATGGACAACTCTGCAAACAACCAAACCTTGTCAAAGATTTAAAGTGCAAGGAAAACCACCACCACGACCACACATGTGCGCGTGCGCGCGTGCACACATACACACACACACACACACACACACACACACACACACACAACACAGAGAGGGAATTTATAGATTAAAAGAGACCCCCAAAAGGGAGCAACTGATTATAACAGGAAGAATTTATTTAATTCTCATTTCAAAAATAATTATGACATTTATGAGACTAAAAATGGTAAAAAATAACATTTATGAGACAACTGAGAATTGAACATTGATTGGATATTTTATGATGTTAAGGAATTAGCATTAATTTTAGGTATGATTGTAACATTGTGGTTATATTAAAAAATAGTCCACTTAGAGTCTTAAAAGGGTCTCTAGATATGCCTAGAGAGTTCCAGACATACCCTGGAATTTTTATGAGTGAATTAATGTGCTATCTGGGGCTTCACTATTATATAGGGGAAGGAGTAGAGAGAGCACCCATGGACTGATGATTACTGGGACCAGTGAGGAGCACCTGGGGTTCATCATACTATTCTGTTGACTCTTGTATACATTTAACATTGCCCTTAGAAAAAAGATCGTGCCTCACTTTCTAGGTTCAGCAAAAATGCCTTGCCCCATAGAGCTATAGGGAAAGAGGAAGCGTTTCTGTCACCTTAACTTAGACCCCATTTCCATCATAGAAATACTGACTTGCATGAAAGGCTTTCTAAAAATTCTTTTCTTTTTTCTTTAAAACAGGATCTCACTACATTGCCCAGGCTGGGTTCAAGTGATCCTCCAACCTTAGCCTCCTGAGTAGCTGGGATCATAGACACATGCCACCACACCTGGCTATAAGTGTTTGCTTTTAAAATACAACTGTGTATTACACATTTATTGGGGTATATGGATAATACTACTATACAATGAGGGCTTTCTTAAATGAGATACTTGGTCAATAACTAAGCTGTCACATCCCACCCTTATTTTTCTGCTTTGAGGTAGAAACTATTAATTTTGTTTTGCAGAAGAGGAAACTGAGATTCAAAATGGCTGAATAGCGTGGCTGAGGTACCACGACTGGTGAGTGGCAGGGTAGGATCTACTGTTAGGGCTAAATGTCAATTCTCTGCCACCAGCATGTATTGCCTCACCTGGAGGATAAATTCCACAGAAGTGAGCCAGGATGGATAGAAATCAATCCTTGCTGAGGCCAGGTCTGCCTCATGCTCCTGTCAGGTTTCTTCCTACCTGGCCAGTCTGAAATTGCGTTTTGACCTGCAGACAGAATGTTTAAAGTCCCTTTAAAGCTCTCCACCTAGGAGGCAGCTGATGATCCTAGTATATGCTGGTTTTTAAAAACTGCTGCTGCTGTTTTATATTTTTAATTGAATGTTTTAAATTTTGTGCCTGCACCCTGAAGCTATTTTATTGTGAAGCATGCAATTTTATAAATCAGATTTTATAAAACCCAATGATTAAAGCCTCTGATTGCAGAGGGGGTGGCGAAAGAGCAGAGATTTCAATTTAGAACTTAGGACCAGAATTTATGCAGAAAATTTTGCGAGCACAGTAGCTTCCATTCCTGGTTTTATTTGCATCCTGCTGGTTTGAACAGCTGGAATGTTGGTAAAACTGAGGCATCAGCAGAAACACACCTCATTAGCTTCCACATTTGGTTTGGTTTGGGGGAGAAGAGAGGATATGTTTGCTGTGCTATCTTAATGTCCACACGTTTTGCCAGCATCATATAGGTTTTACGACATCTTGGTTAAGGGGAGCGGTGGCCACAGAATGCATGCCAGCAACATTCCTCAAGCCTCTTCCCTTCAGACCAAATATGTTTTTGAAGAACATCTCATTCTGTGAAGCCCCTAGTGAATTCATTTTAGGACAAACTTCCATGAAAATTCAAGACCCAAGACCCAGGATTCAAGGCCCAAGGTCAATGTTGAATATCTAGCAGATAATATATGGTATTCTTCTGGAATAACTGACTGATCCATCTTGGGGAACTCAAACTTAGAGCTTCAAAAAGTTAAAAAAAAAAAAGAGGTGAAACAGTCTGAAAGAAAACACTGAAGGAAGATAGTGTGTATTGTTTGAGGCTTCTGTACTTTGTCACTGATTCTCTGTAAAGTTTTGCTCTTTGAAGCAAAGAGGAGCAAGATGGTTGCTTCCATCTTTAAAGACTTTTCCCATAAAGGCTAGACATCCTGGGAAGCTTTAGAGTCACCTTAATTTTCACAGGAGTCCATCTGTTGGTACTAAGTGGAAGGTGATTAGTTCTACGGTTGTGACTTCTGGCTTCTTCATCCATTATCTTGTGGCAACTCCACACGAGTATAGTTTGAGTGAGGTCTTGTTCTAGGAATGCCCTTCTCCAAGAAGCCCTGGGTGTTGGCTCTACACTGACCATTGAAACACTCAGCACATGTTGGCTGCCACATTGAAGAGATTGGCTACAGAATGCTTACAGCCCACCCTGGACAGCAGACAAATCAGCTCCAAACTTCACTGTCCCCATGATGTTTGCTAAAGTCCATGCTGATTTCTCCCAACAAGTCTCTCAGTCACTGGTGGTCAGAATTTAGTTTGGTCAGGCCCCAAGACAAGGAAACTTTAGTGTGTCAATTCCGGGCTGTGACCTGATATATCCAAACTTGCATTTTCTGGTAGCTTTCTACTTTCTTGCCCTCCCCTTCCACGCCCCGGAAAAGGCAGCCAGCCCTGTAGCTACATACACTGGGGTAAGCATGTGTTAACACGGAGGAGAAAAAGCAGCTCCCATGGGGGCAGGCATGGGATATCTCTGCATTCTGTATAAGCTCCTCATCTCAATGGTACTTGGCAAAGAGGCAAACCAGCAGGTTCACAACCATGGTGCCAAGGTGGAACTCAGAGTATGGGCAACACCTACAATATAATTTTTTTTGTTGTTGAGTTGGAGTCTCACTCTGTCACCCAGACTGGAGTGCAGTGGCCGCTCCCGGCCATTGCAGTCTCGACCTGCTGGGCTCCGGCGATCCTTCCACTTCAACCTTCCAAGTAGCTGGAATTACAGGCATGCACTACCATGCCTGGCTGATTTTTAAGTTTATTGTAGAGATGAGGTCTCACCAAGTTGCCCAAGCGGGTCTCGAACCCGCGGACTCAGGCAATCCACTCACCTCAGCCTCCCAAAGCATAGGATTACAGGCTGTGCCACCGAACCCGGGTTGCAATATAATTCTTAATAAAATTTTAAACTGCCCTGACTCCGGGAGGGAAAATAATATATGATGTAGTGGTTTTAAAATACATCAACTTGGACACTTTTTGACAGGTGGCCCCTGGTTGGGACCCCTGATTGTGGACTGGACTTAGTGACTCACTTCTATTCAACAGAATATGGGAGAAGTGTTGGTGTGTGGGACCAGAATCTGGGACAAGATTACAAAAGGTGTTCCAGGGCCCTTCTTGCTCTCTCCTGAATCACTTGCTCTGGAGGAAGCCACTCAAGCAGCTCTAAGGAGTATCCTATGGGACGGGAAATTGAGCCCTCCAGCCCAGAGCCAGCATCACCTAGCTAGCTGTGAGGGCATCACCTTCAAGGCAGGGCCTGTGGCACAAGATGAGCACATTCCTGCAGCACCGACCAACATTTTACCTGCAACTTTGTGAGAGACCCTGAGCTAGAACCTTCCAGATAAGCTGCCCCTGGATTCCTAACTCTCAGAAACCATGTGAGATCATATGTGTTTGTGGTTTTAAGCCCTGAGTTTTTGGTTGTTACACATCAACTGATGACTAATACAATCTGAATAATGGAAGGCGGGAGGTATTAGAGCCATAATTTTAGTCATCTCTTAACTAGCTCTGGTCCTATTTTCCCTCACCCTCCATACAAGCGTAACTGACTGTGTTTTTCCTCTTTTTATAGAAAAGTGAGAAAACCACCAAAAGCTGAGAGGCCAGATCCTTGAAGAGGGATTGGGGTTCTAGAGAGTTCTCAAGTGAAACATTTAAACTCTGAGTCCATCATTGCATATGGGTGAGTGAGGTCATTGTTACTGATACTAAAAAAATGATAGCGATTCACAACAGGTGGCTGAGCAACCAGGTGGGTCTGTGATGACACACACTGAAAACCTGTCAGATACGCACTCTCCCTGGGTCCCTTCCCACATTGTCACATAGTGTTGAATGTAGGAAACGTTTTCTGAAAAGAAGTTAAGAAGGCATTTTACTTACTTCATGATGACAATGTAGATAAGATACATCAGCACAAGAACTAAAGACTCCCACCTGCATACAAACCAGAAACAGTTAAAGAAAGTCACCAGACAGCTGTGAAACTCACCCGTCTCCTCTTTAAAAACATGTTTGATGCACATGCACAGGACGGGAAGGGGAGGGCAGATGGGCAGATGGGCAACAGCTATTTCTTGGTCCACAGACAATCTCTACACTGCCTACAGTTTTCCACCATCTTTCCTCGCTCTCTACTGAAGGGGAAAACGCTCTCTCCTCTCTGTTATGTGTTCCCCTAAAAGAGCTCTTTGAAGGCAGCAAGGCTTTTATGTATACCATAGAATCTAGGCCTCTGTGTTATACATCTGACCACAGTCTAATAATTCACTGAAATTATTTAAATTTATTTACAACAAACAAATCGAAATTAGAGGAATTCATGGAGGCACCTGAGGGACGGTCAGATAAACAGGAGTGAGGGGTGTGGGGAGAGAAACAGACATGCAGACACACAGAACCCAGGCAGGGAAGGTGCCAACAGGAAGGGTGAGAAGGGGTGAGTGGGAAAACAGTCAGGAGAAAGGGAGAAAATGAATAAAACCCACTGGCATGTGGCTTGGGTGTCTCATGATTTGCATACTTCTGTTTTCTTTATTTTAAGAACTTCCAACTAGAAAACAGAAACTTGGTTTCCAGGCTTTCCTTTAGCTACAGTATTAAGTTAGCTAATTGAGGGAGTGATTTTGCTTCAAGAGCAGGATACTAGAGAACAGTCCCAAGAGGAAATTCCAGGTTATGCCCATCCTTCCTTTCCCTTTTCAAGTTCTGTGTCTAGAAGTTGATCCTAGGGAAAACTTTGGTCAACAGTTAGAAGGATGCATCTACCAGGGCTTTTGTTGCAGTGGGATTTATAAAAGGGAAGAGCTGGAAAGAGGCTAGCTGGGGATACAATGGTGGACTGGGTACCTAAGTTATATGCAGGTTTACACCTCTATTAAGAATGAGTATGCAAGCATGTGTATTCGTTATTGAAAATGCTCCCAACGCACTTTTGAGAGACGATATCAGGGTGTCCGAACGCCTGCAACTTCTGCCACACTTCTCTGCTTCGGTCATAGCAGAACCTCTCAAAGGGTCGCACACACTCCACATGGGTACCTTCCAGTCACCAAGCAAGCATCTCTAGTCTAACTTCCATATCCACTGATCCCAATTGCTTGTCTGTCTATACCAGACGAGGGATGGGTGGTGGCTGTCTGTCATCCTGTTTCGTTTCTTGGCAGCCTCTGAAAGGTCATCATCTGTTCCCTCCCTAAAACGCTCTTCTCTGACTTCCAAGAGGCCACCCCTAGTTTTCTACCTGTCCCTAGCATTTTCTTCTCCCTCCTTTTCCCCTCCTCCATTTCCTCAGTTCAGCCTCTAACTGTTGGGCCATCTTCTCTTTATTTCCTAAATTTTCTACCTAGGAGAGCTCATCCCAACCTGTTGCTGTAAATCCCAAGTACACAATAATGACCCCAGGGTACACAGTCAATCCACTCCTCTCTAGATCTGGAGATCCAAGGATCAATTTGGCATCTCCACCTGGAAGCCTAAATGCACATCAGAACAGAATTCTCCATTCCTACTTCCCTAGCTTTTTTTTCCTCCAATCCTGGACTTTGTCATCTAAGTAACCTCTTCTACTCCCTGCCCAGTCAAGCCTGAATTTGAAAATCAATAAGGTGCTCCTCCCTTGTGCCCACTCCCATATCAGGACTCTACGTCCCAGATATTTCACAGATTGTCATTTTCTTCCCTCTATAGCTACTTCCCTGGTCCATCTTTGCTTCGGCCTCAAGACTGGTGTCTTTGTACTGTTGGATCATGTCATTGCACTTCCTAAAACTCTTTAATTGCTTCTAGCATGCTTGAGGAAAAAAATAAAAGACTCCCCTTCCCTGCAAAAACCTAGTCCTTTTTCTTCTTCTCCAAGTCATCTTGTGTCCCATCTCAGTCCACCAATGGGTCATTCATTTGCATGTGGCAAATCTCATTTCCTCTTCCAGAGCCTTTGCTCTGACTGTTCCCCTTGCTATGGATGCTCTTCCCTTCACTCCTTGCCTAGACCCTTTGATCCCGCAGATTTCAACTTAATGGTCTCCTCCTCCAAGAAGACTTCCCTGCCTATTCTCCCTCGCTTTCTATCTTGCGACCCTGTTTATGTTCTTTAAGCCTCTGAACAGTCTGTCATTATCTGGTTTATTTATTTTTTACTCATTTATTATGTAACGAACACCTGTTTTTAGCAGTCACTTGATACCACTCCTCACACCTTCCCCTGTCCCATCCCTCCAGCATCTTGCTTCTCGTTTTCCTGGAGA
This sequence comes from Carlito syrichta, assembly GCF_000164805.1. NCBI lineage: Eukaryota > Metazoa > Chordata > Mammalia > Primates > Tarsiidae > Carlito > Carlito syrichta. The sequence goes on along the minus strand of NW_007251414.1, from coordinate 546,875 downwards.
CTTAGAACCTTGAGAGCTGATCCCACCCCCCCCAAAACAGACACCCCTGTCCTTGCCCACTGTCCTCCTCTTCCCAGTACAAAGCAGCCCCAGCTCATGTATGCAGGTGGTATCTCCAAATGTCAATCTTCAGTTGCAGAACACCTCCGGTGGCCTGATATGGTTCTTAACTCAACAAAACCAATGTATATGTGGCACAAACTTCATGGGGGAAAGCAAGATTACTCATAGCATTCCTTTTGATCTGGAGGGATGTCACACTACTGTTTAGATGCATTTTGATAAACTCAGTGAGAAATCAAGAGAAAATAAATCAACTTCAAAAATATTATAGTGAGGTTGAAATACGTCCATCACTTTCCAAAGAGGTGTATTTACATTCTTTCTAATTCTTTTTCTTTTTTTTTGAGTTGGAGTCTCACTCTGTTGCCCAGACTGGAGTGCAGTGGCACGCTCCTGGCCACTGCAGCCTGGACCTGCTGGGCTCCGGTGATCCTTCCGCCTTAGCCTTCCGAGTAGCTGGAATTACAGGCACGCACTACCACGCCCGGCTAATTTTTGATTTATTGTAGAGATGAGGTCTCGCCAGGTTGCCCAGGCGGATCTCGAACCTGTGGGCTCAGGTAATCCACTCACCTCAGCCTCCCAAAGTGCGGGATTACAGGCTGAGCCACTGAGCCTGGCTTCAATCTTTCTAGTTCTTTTAGCTCTTTTTGTTTTTACTAAAAGTAAGCCCTTCCATTGCAATATTCAAATCAGGTTCTCTTTGGCTCTTTTTCTGGGATGCCCATGGGATGGTGCTCCCTGCTTTTGGTGATATTTCAAGTTTACTCTGTTGGTACCCAGGCTCAGATACCTGCCTTGCTTCCTCCATGTTGATCATACTGGGCTCTCTGAGGCTCCATCCTGGCCCAGCTGCTGGTTCCTATGCACTTTTGGTCTAACTGAGTTTCAATCATCAAGCCTTGACTTACTGTTCTTCAGGGTCCCTTTCCCATGTCCCTCTTCCCCCATGGACTGAGCACCTCCAAATGACCCCGTAATTACATGTCAACCGTCTGCCTCCCCTGAGAGAACCTCCCAGTCAGAACCAAGTTTTTTTGTTTGTTTTTGAATCAGGATCTCACTCTGTTGCCCAGATTGGAGTGCAGTGGTGTGATCACAGTTCACTATAACATTGATCTTCTGGGCTCAGGCAATCCTTTTGCCTCAGCCTCCTGAGTAGCTGGGATTACAGGCATGCACTACCATGCCTGGTTAATTTTGTGATTTTTTTTTTTGCAGAGACAAGGTCTCACTACGTTGCCTAAGCTGGACTTGAACTCCTGGGCTCTAGCAGTCTTTCCACTTTGGCTTCCCAGAGTGCTGGGGTTACAGGTGTGAGCCGTCGCAACTGGCCTTGGGCTTGGGTTTATTATGTGTTTAGCCCTGAGACAGAGCCTAGTCTACAGGAGGCGCTCAGAAAACAGTGGGACTGGACAGAACCTGAAGTCACATGGTTCTCCACAGTGCTCTTTCCTGTCCCTTCCTCCCAGGACACTGGGTCTTCTCTTCACCTGCTCCTGACCACACCCACCTGCTGTCCTCTGAGGACACGCTTCTGTGGCATGATCTGGTTTGTCTCTTCTCTTTGAGTATTTGAGTATTTCCTGCTGGTCCCTGATTCTCCTGCCAAAGAGTGCTCTTTCCAGATTGGAGGCTGCTCCCTGCCTCCCTCCCTGGGGTGCACTGTTATGGTTTCCTTAATCCAGATCAGCAAAAGCTATTCACTAACACCACACAGTAGATAGTTTCCAAATTATGTTTTCCGGGGCTCCTTTATCTCCCAAAGCCACAACTTGAGACTCAAAAGAAGAAACCACCACCCTGGACTCTTTCATTATCTTGTTGGGCCTTCAGATTCATGGAAGACACATTCCAAATTCCTTCTGTCAATACCCCGGGCCTCACAGAGCAGGTAGGGTGTACACTCTAGCAGGTGGACCTCGATACTTTCCATGTCAGTGTCTTTTGGGATAGGTAACTGAAAAGCACCCAACAAGTATTCTCACCTCTTACCTGCTAACAGAACCCACTATATTGAGGCAGCAAATGGGGGACCTCTGACCTCAAAGAGGGCAGGTCCCACCCCCAGGCTCAGAGGATGAATAATGATGGGCCTAAAGTTGCAATTTAATCCCCCTGATCATTTAGTGGCCAAGGCCAACTTAGTTGTGACCAAAAGGATGTAAGGTGGAATGGTGCTGAAGAAACAACAGTGCCCCTCTTCCTCCTACCTGTCTTCAAGACAGGAAGTGGCTGGACCCACAGCAGCCATCTAGGGGCCATTAAGCAAAGGTCATGAGAAACATAGAGCCATGGCATCATATACATCTGGGGTGCTTGATATGTAAGAAAAATAAACCACTATTTCTTTAGTGGGAGTTGGCTTTTCTACTACCTGCTACTCAGAACATCCCTACTTGACTGTTGACCGTCATTTCTTGGCTGGACATGACCTTGCAGAGTGCTGCTTCAGGAATGATGAAGGACTCTAAACTGTATGACAAGGATACCTTGTCCTTGTACACTTGCACTTGACAAAGCTCACCTCCTCCTAGAGAGCACCCTAGTTTCAGAATAATAAATACAACTGAAATTCGTTTCCCTTTGAGGGGTGAATTGGTTATCTGCCTTGAAACTGCTGGGCTATGCTGAGACGTCCCACGGTGGAACCCTCTGGTGAAGGTGTTGTTGAAATGTCACTGTGCTTTAATTGCACAGGACAAAGACTCTGACTTTATTTACTTATTTATTTTTTGCGTTGGGGGAGTCTCACTTTACTGCTCAGGCTGGAGTGTAGTGGCACGATCATGGATCACCACGGCCTCGACCTCTTGGACTCAGGAGATCCTTCTACCTCAGTCTTCTGAGTAGCTGAGACTACAGGTATGTGCCACCATGCCTGGCTAGCTTTTACAAATTTTTTGTAGAGATGAGGTCTCACTATGTGGCCTAGGCTGGCCTCAAACCTGGGCACAAGCAGTCCTCCCATCTTGGCCTCCCAAAGTGCTGAGATTACAGGTGTGAACCACTGCACATGGTTAGAAGACTGATTTTAAAGAGATACAGCAATTCTTTTCTTTTGAGTTGGAATCTCACTCTGTCACTCAGGATGGGAGTCTTCGACCAAGACTAGTAACACAAACGGCCACTGCAGCCTTGACATGCTGGACTCAGGTGATCCTTCCACCTCAGCCTTCTAAGTAGCTGGAACTATAGGCACATGCCACCACACCCAGCTAATTTTTTATATTTATTTACTGTAGAGACAAAGTCTTGCCAAGTTGCCCTGGCTTGTCTTGAACCCCTGAGCTCAGGCAATCCTCTTACCTCTACCTCCCAAAATGCTGGGATTATGGGATGAGCCACTGAGCCTGTCTTCATCAATTCTTACATGCACCCTCTTGGCATAATAAATGCTTGTGAAGCATTTTTCATGTATTAAATGAGAAGTTGAAATTCCGGGAATTCCCACAGTAGTGTATGTCTTATGATGTCAGGAACCCCCAGCCAGAACGAGACACACCTGGGGATTTGCAACTCACTGACCCCAGCCCTCCTGGCGCCTGCTCATAACTGGGTGTGTGGGAGCCTTGGTGCTCAGACCGGGGGCTCTGGTGACCTGTTATCTTCCAGAATCTCCACCCCTCAGCTGCAGGCTCAGGCATCTACCTAGGATGGAGTCACCTAACGTCACAGGAAAAGGCTTTGGGGATGAAGACGAACCAGACTCTTTCTTCCTTGCTCTAAACCATCTGAAGGATCCTCAAAGCTGTCTTTCAGATCAGGAGTGATGCTGGCACACGGGGAAGCCTGCCCCTTCTTCCTGCCACATCCTCTGCAGCAAGCCATGGAGGTAGCAGGAAAGACATGCTCTCCAAGACAGGCAGCAGATCACCCTAGCAGCCTGTCATCGTGTCCCTCTGCACAACAGCAGCAGAATGACTTCTGAGGCCAACTGTAGTCACAACTCACTTGTCTTTTGGGGAGTCATCGGCCAAGACTAGTAACGCTGAGCTATGCTGAAGTACCCACGGTTTGCTGAGGCAGAGCAGTGGTTGTGTGAACCACACCATCAGCTTCCAGAAGGTTCCACACCCAAGGACATGGAGGAGAAAGAGCCTCCATAGAGTGGCTCTTTCTCACTCTGACCTGGGATACTCTGGGACCCTCGAGTTCTTTCAGCCTGTTTGTTGACAAGTATTCCTCAGGAAAGACCTCCTTATTTCTTATGCATCAATAAGATGATGCATCTTAAAGGACAGTCTCCTAGCTGTCTCTTCTCTGCTCTCTTGGACACAGGAGAGTTGGCTAAAGGAGTTTATTACCTAGGCATGGCATATTGAACTTATCATCAACATTATGGGTTCCCTACTGCCCCCCAATTCTGAACACCAAAGCAAAGTCTTTAAGCAGTCATTTTGGGGAAAGCAAAGCCTGGTGGACTCTCTACTGCTTTTTCTAGCGAATTCCTAGCTTTAAGTAATGCCAGGGACGTTTTCTACCTACAAGAACATACCTATTCCTCAGTGTTATTTCACACTACTTCTTTTTATTTTATTTTGATCATGTGAGGGTACAATTCAGGATTAGGTACACAAGTGGACATCATACAGGTAAAGTTTGGTCTTCACTTTGCCTGGTTTGAGATTTTTCACACTACTTCTACAGATCAAATACTTGAAGACAGTATAACAAGAATGCACAGCACACTCAGTTTCTTTTTCCATTTCAAACATATTTCACTTGCCCAGAGCTCTTCTCAAATATGGAGATTTGGACAGTTGGCCCAAAGGCAAATGTCTTCCTATATATTTAATTTGGGCAACATTTCCTGTCTATTAAAAAACAATCACCAATTTTCAGAGCTCTCAGATCTTTTTAAATATCATGCAGAACTTTAACGGGTTAAAGGTCACTGAAGTGTCTTGATCCTGATTCCTGATTCACATACACGGGATTGGGAACATCAGCTCATTCGAATCTTTACCACAGCATGGCAAATGGCCGACTGAGAAAGTCACAGCTGATTCACGATGTCTAGATATAGGATGATAAAAACATCTAGATATCAGAATCCCAAATGGAATTCTGCCATCCCAGCCTGAGAGGCAAGGTCTCTGCTCTGTGGAAGCTGATTTAATTTCTCCCTTGACGTAGGCAGAGAGTCCCCAAGAAATTCTGCGTGTTTCAGGCTGCCATGGTATTTCCCCTTTCCCCCCCCTAGATCCTAACTCTGGTATTTAATATATTGGGTTATACAACATAATAAGGTGAAAAATAGAGGGAGAATAAGAGGTACTTACCAAGAAACCTTTTCATCATAAATGAACTGTGAGGAAATAAAAAAGGATAGAAGATTAGACACATACACACACCATGCTTAGAGACTGCATACTTTCCACTCTTGTTCCTGGGAAAATCAGAACTGGGCTGTGTCAACACCCTTCTGTACTGGCTTTGTCTTCAGCCAGTGTTAGCAGAAGGAGGTACTGGCAAGTTGGGGTGGGTATTTGTGGAGGGAAGTCCAGGCAGTCCCATCTTCTCTACAACTGTCTGACAGCAGAGTGACAGGGAGGTGTGACTGATCCTGCTTTGTCAAGCAAGACACATGGCAGAATTCTCGATCAGCAAGGATGCAAGTAGCTCGGGGGCTTCCCCACATCTGTCCCTTTGTGCCTCCTGCAAGGTTTCTGCACATCTGCAAACCTTCACAGACACTTTATGCAAGCACTTGGACTTCTTCGAAAGGTTTCTCTTAACTGGCTTACTTCTTTGTTTCCTTAAAGGAATTTATTTTCAAAGGAAACCTGGCATCACAAGCAGAAGTGGGGGCTTGGCACCCCAACATCACATATAGAGGGTAACCCTGAAAAAATGCAATGACAACACACAGTATTTGCAGTTCCCAGTTGGATACTATCGGCTGCCCACATCCTGGGCACAGGACTATCCTGTCGTTAAGGAAGGAGACAGAAGCCACAAAAGACATACAGCGCCAAACTGAGGTATGCTCCTCGTCAGTTAGGACCCAAAGAGAGTCCAGGGAGAACACACCACAGGATTTCATTTACTAAGCCCCAGTCCATGCACCATCTAAAATAATTTCCCACTTTGTGTGTGGGGGCGAAAAACAACCCAGTGTAATCCTTTGAATTACACCGGGAAACTGAGTCAGAGAACATGTTATTTTCCTGTAGAATTGGTTCTAGATCTCAGCCCCAGTCCTTAATTTGGTTCTTTTCCTGACACACTGATCTGTCCGGATGACAGGTTGCCGAATCCAAGTGAGCGCACCCACATTTTATTTAGACGGGAAGCCAAGGACATGACTGGCAGCTCTGTCTTTCCACTCCTACAAAACTCGACTGCTTTGAGGATGATCATCTCAGAGTGGCTTTTCTTTCAGAGGGAGCAGCCGTCTGGAGACTGAGGTGGCCGCTTGCAGAACAATCAGGTGTCAAGTGTTGTCTGGGCATGGAAATGGTAAACTCCGCTAATGAGGTGGGCATTGCATTGGGCCCCAGAGGTCACAATCACCATCAGTTGGGTAGAGATGCAGAAAGCACCTCAAAGACGAGTTCACAAGGCACATGAAAGGAATGCTCCAATTATCTTGAAGGTCTGAAGAGAAGGAGGAGGAGGAAGAAGCAACGTTTATTTGTAACTGGTTCTTCCTAACAAGCCCTTGAAGCAGGACATGGGCTTTACCATTTTTGTTACTCTTATCTTTGCTATTGGATTCAACGAGTTGACATTTGGATAAAAATGTCAAGCTAGAATGGGAAGAGAATTCAAAAAATAAAGGTAACAGTCTCATAACCCAGGCTGAGTGGCATGGAATTCATTCGTTAGAAAGCGTTCACAGCTGTTTTGTATAACCGCTAGCCTCTTTTAAAAAAAAAAAAAGCTGTCAAAAAAAATCATGGAACAGAGCAAATTATTTAAGATAGAAAACATTTTCTATTAATTGAACTTAATTCAATATCAGTCTTAGCAGCAGGCTGGAACAATCAATTTGTAGCCACTTAAGAGAACACAAGATATTGGGAAAGAGTTTATTAGACCAGGCCGATTTAATTTTCTTTTATCAGTCAAGGCAGGTAATACCATATTATATAAAAGTAGCTTTTAGGAAGCTCTTATTCCCTGCAATCTTCCTCACAGGTGCAAGCACAGATTCTGCAAAGTCTACACCAGGAGTTCACTTGCCCTGGGACAAAGGGGACCTTTGTACACTTTCTAGGAATCAGCCCTGGGGACCAGCACAGTGGAAGCTATTGATTATTCCAATGATCATCTCAAAGAAAAAAATGAGAGCAGGTTTAACTGTACAAAGGATCCTGGGTAAGAGCACAATAAATCAGAGAAATAGTGGGTAGATCTGGACGAGATTGGACAAGATGCACAGGCAGGGTTAGAGCATCATGACCTGGAAGTCAAGAGGATGGTGTGGCCACAGACGTTGGGGGTGGGGATATGGTTCAGAGCGGCAGACAGGAAAAGAGAATTGCAGGTGATCTCACTTTAAGTACCAATAAGTGGCAGAGATCTGGAAACATTCAGATAACAGAACAGTCTTCCCTTCCATCTCTCTTGCCTGGCATGAAGATGCCGCATCTCTTAGAATGCATGACTGCAGATGAGGAGGAGGGGGAGGAAGTAGAGGAGAAGGTCGGGGGGGAGAGGTGTCTATGAAGCCAGGAGGCCTTGGTTAGCCTGTGACTGATAGCATACATCATCGCGTTTATACCTCTCATTTAAGATGACCGTGTTGAGGACTGAGAGGGACTCAGAAAAGAACAATGAGATGGATGAAAGGGACTCAAAATCAGGCCTCCAAGAAACACCTGAACCTCCTGGGAAGACAGAACAGGAGGAAACTGGCACCATCTGCAGAATGTTCCCTTGGAGAGCGCATCGTGGACCTTCCTCATGGAGCATTAGAGTCACCCTGCCCAAAAATTCTTAAAATGACAAGGACGGGGTCACTCTCACTTGAGGCTGCTGAAGGTAGAGACAATGGATTTGTGAATCCTTACAGGTTTTATTTATTTGATCCTCTTAAGACAAGTGTGGCACATCCCTCTGTATTTTTATGCACTAGATGTGAATCAAAGAAAACCAAACAACATCTCCCAACCCTTCTAGAAACTTTATTAGTGTAGAAGAAAACTTGAAATCATATCTTATCTCAAACAGGACACCGCATTCCCATTTCCTGCATCGACCACGAGGTGGCGCTCATGTTCCAGTTCTTCATCCAGGTCTAATGGGCCAAGGCAGGAAGTTGAGATGAAGTCAGTCCAAGTCCATTTTTTCAGCTCCATTAAATCTCCTGGAAGGAGGGAAGCTCCTCAGGGCAGGCAGCCTGCTGAAGGAGCCTTCGGCCAAGTCACTGGCGGGTGTCTGCCTTGGAGACAGGTCATCTGATGTCCACACCCAATTGTCATGATGAGTTGCAACTGAGTGACTTCCTGTTGTGGCTCTCGGAATGTACCCAGCGTCTTCTCAATCAGATGTCTGAGAGTAGGGTTTGGGTAAGCAGAGCATTGCTCTGTGCTCTGTTGGCTGCATTTGGGGCCAGAGAGCCTCATGGGTGGTCCTGATTGACAGCGGGACCCCTGATCTGCTGAGCAGAAGCTGGTGAGGGGACCCTGCCCTCTGACCCCCAGGTGCTTATCCAGACCCCCAGGTGCTTATCCAAACCTTGGGGTCTTCGCCCCAAGGTTTCCACATGTTCTGCTGCTAAGCTGAATGTTAAACAAGAATGAACCTCAGAAAAGCACTCATGTCCTCCAGGCTTCAGAGAAATGGTTGGGTACCATGGAAACCAGCTTTTCATTCCCAGTGTCTGCTCCAGAATTCTCCTGACCAAGACAAGCTTACAACAGGCAGGCGTGTCTCTGGATATCAGAGCTACCCAGGGAACGGCCAAGAGACTGCCAGGTTCAACATGGAAGAGCAGGGAAGCCAGCCAGGAATGGCCCAGCTACAGCTGGGCTGGCCCTCCTCTCCAAGCTGGGAGGCAGGTGACTGTCTCAGCATCGCCATGTTATCCCCTGGGTATGCTTAGTGCAACTGCCACCACGAAGCAGGGGTGACTGTGTTGCTGAAGTGAAGTCTTCATGGCCTGTATTATCATCACTGGCACCACTAGAATTTTAAACAGTGAACATAATAGGAGAAAATCAACACTATCGTGTTCTTTCAAGAGGCTGAAACCTTGAAATTCTTCCCTTCCTTGCTGGCAGGAAAGCGGCCCCCCCGTAGACTCCTCCCACTCAACATGGTGGGCTCCCTAGACAGGTCTGCATTTGCGGTGCCCACCTCTTCAGCTCCGGGGTGGGAATGCAGCTGGTTTAGCCAAGGCCACGGTAATTTCATCTGGAGAGAGGAAGCCGATGGAATATCTTGGAAACTTGGCTGTTAGGCACTGACAGGGGTTCCATTTTAAAGTCAAACAGGAATCCGTACTTCAGGACCTTGAGTGGGATGACTTGTGAAGGTGGCAGTTGCAGAAGAGCAGGAAAAAGATGAGTTTTAGCAAAGCTGGTCATGTCATATGTGCATGTGAGAGCAGGGAAGGGAAAAGCAGTAACAGGATGAATTTAGGGTGCAGGAGATGAGGGCTGTTCAGCTAAAGGACTGTGTTTGCTGGGCAGTGCAAAACCAAACACAACTAAAATCTCTGAGCTGTCTTCTTTGGGAAAGGCGAAAGACCCCATGGGAATTGCAGTCTCCAGTCCAGCCACCCTGCTGCTCTGTTCAGGGAGCAAACACAGGCAGGACCCCACTTCCTGGTCTATTCAACATCCTTAAAGCAGGCTCCTCCTCCTGTCTGTAGCAGGGATTGCAAAGCAGGTGGCCTCTGTGTGACCAAGGCTGATTTGTTTAAGGACCTCTACATTCCATCACAGTCATTCCCTGGGGGAATTTCCCAGTGACCACAGTGCCAGAAGGAGAGCTGGAATGTCATGGGGTACAAGGCACCCAAGAGCCTCCAAGTTTCTAGACTGGGGAGAGAAGAGGTTAATTTCCCTGAAGAATGGGTCCAGGAGGGAGGAGATGGTCAGAGGGGCAAGGCCTTGGAGGCCAGCTGGGAGGCGGAGGATGGTCATCCACACCACCTCTGAGCTTTCTTTTCTCCCACAGAAAGGACAAGATAAAAAGATTCCTGGAGTATTTCAGATGAGTTGTTTTTTGGAGAGAGTTCTAGCTGGGGAGGCAGAAGTACCTCCCTTCTACCTAAAAACAGACAGCAAAATGAGTGAAGCAGACACACCTCTCTAATGAGGACATCAGGCAATAGGGATAGGGACAATTTTAAGGACTGTAAGAGGCAGATTTATTAGCCAGAAAGTCCGAATTGTCTCCTGGGGCAGTATAGCTGTGCTGTTTCAGATGCCTGCTCGGGTCAACCCAAGATGCTCCAGCTCCCTGACCTTGGGTGAGTCATGTAACTGCCGGAGCCTTGGCTTTGCCATTTTTAAGATGGGACTCTAAGGTAGCTAGCTTGCACCGTCATGAGGTTAAACTAGAAAACCTTTATCGGCAGACCCAACATAGCCCCATAGTGAGTACTGAGTATATGCGTGTTAAAAGTTCAAATTAATTAACTAAAAAGTGTGGTTCCTCAGTGGCACTAGTTGTGTTTCAGTAACCCCTTGTGGTCGGTGGCGACCATGCTGGCCAGCACACGTGTAGAGACCATTCCCAACACTGAGAGGTCCTGCGGAAAGCCCTGAGCACCCCTGGCAGATGTCAGCTGAACTGTCTCTCTTTATCCCCACGGGATCCCTCCACCTGGAGACGTTATGATGAACCCTCCAGGGAAAGGAAGTGTCACCCTGGAGGAGCCTGGCTGCTGGGCTTGCTCTCAGAAGGCTCTGGGGATCCCCACCTGGTGTCAGGGACTCACCTGGCCCACCAGTAGACAGGTTGCTCTTGTGAACATGGACTTTTGAGCCAGTTCACATTGTCAGGAACCTGTCCCATAGCCCCAGTCACTTTCTAGGGGGCTCCCGCCTCTCCACGCTCACAGTCCCGATCTCAGGCAGAGACGAAGGGTAAAAATAAAATATTTCTTTCAGCGCAGCTGCTAGACTGACGATGTAAGGAATCGTTTGCATTTATGTAAATCACACTATTATGTAAATTACAGTAACATTTCAATACAAGAAACGGTGAAGCCTGTTGGAATTCGAACAGGCGGAACTGGCGGGACTTGGAGGGGGCACGGAGATGCCCGTGATGGACGTGCTCATAGGATGGGGGGTAAGGAAGGGAAGGGTGGGGGCAGAGGAGACGCCATGGGTGTGTAATGATTTACAGATGTTTGCTGGGTGGACACGCACAAGGCAGCCTCCAAAGAACCCAGAGGCTCCCGGGATTTAAACACTGATGTCTGTCTTGCAAAGAGAAACTGAAGGCATTGGGTGAGCTCTGGGCATCATTCAGCAGCTCCATGGACTGATGCTTCAAAATCCAGAATGTCACCAGGGCTAAGGGAATGCTTGGCTGGAGGGGGGGCAGGGGGGTCTTGG